>NC_134268.1:211386741-211414241 GCF_031893055.1 Leptodactylus fuscus | reverse complement strand
ATATTACGTATTGTTACATATTTATTTTATATTAGGTATATATTATATTTTTATTTTATATTACGTTATTCATTAGATATTGTCATATTGATATGTTTTAATATTCTATTTTATATTATTGTTATATTTCTATAAAATTTTATTTGAATTTTATTTTGTGTTATAGGTTTCATAATTTTACAGAATATATTTTTTCAATTTAATTTATTAAATTTTTTGTAACGATTTTACCCAAATTTTCATGAGATGATAATAAAGCTAAACACAGTTCTTAGGATAGATTAACGTCTAACCAATTGGGTGAGCCCAGGGTAGTGCCCAAGACCACTGGGTATGGTCCCAATGTTCTGCCAACCCCCTGGGATCCGGATGGATTATACATTGATGGGTCATTGATTAAAAATATTGGAAAAACCCTTTTTATATCAAAGACCATGGAACAATAATAGGGGGCGAACAAGCACCAAGACCCCAGTCCTAGGTGTTTAAGGGGGTGTGTGGGGGGGGTGGTGTTCATGTACATACAGTTGAAAAGGTCCCATATCAGATATTGATATGGGCCCCCTTGCCACAACGCACCCCCTTGACTAAACAGCAATAAATCCGCACTGTCAGTGCAGAATAAATATGGATAGTTAGATAACATACAACATGGAAAACCGCAACAAAAATGGAAGCCTTTTATCCCCTGACTGTCCCGTAAGGAGCAAAGCCCGCCATCCCTTTGTCACAATAGAAAGCCATTATCAGGCTGATAATGTCACAGATCTGCTGGGGCTTATCGAGGTGCCCTTCTGCAGACCTAGCAGGGCCACTTCCTAAAACCCCTTCCCCTATTATGGGATTAAGCAGGTGGTGTGTCATCCTTCGCCTCCCCCTTCCTTCCGTCTCTTTATCCCTCTTCTTCCTTCTATCGAGTTTGTACTTAGGACGGTGATATTATTGCGGACAATGTTGTGGTTTTTGGCGTACACCCTCTACTAGACCTACAGGGAGGCTACCGCTCTCGCTCGCCTCCCCCAATTTATCATTTGGAATATACAAAAACATCATATCAAGTGGAAAAGAGAAAACAAAAAGACTGCTGTGTGTGAACAGTCCATTAGGTCGGCGTCAGATCGATCTTAATGACAATTCTAGCCGGGACATGAGGCACATCTGGCGTCCTTCATGGCAGGATGTCTCATCTTCTGGGCCTCCAAAGCGCAAGATGACCATCTCCCCGACTACACCAGGGCCAGGATATCTGCGAGTATTACATTATATATAGGAAGGTTCAGTAGAACTCATCTAATGGGTATGGCCGGGATAACTGGGCTCAGCGGTCACCTGTTTGGTACTGGTGATGTCACCGGGATCCAATATGTGACCACGAAGGCCAGTGATTGGCATAGTGATCATGTGAACCTCTGCTCTTCCAGCCCAGTCAATGGCGGGAACAGGGAATGTGCTGGGCAAATGCGGGACCATGTTTGGGTATCTTTTTTTTCATTATCCCTCTCCTGGTCACCCTTCAGTTTTGCAGTGATCATGGAAAACACCTTTAAGTTTGTCATTTCCCCTTCTGCACCTACAAGATCAAAATCTTAAAGGGATTGTCCAGATCCAAAAGTATTTTTCATATGGATGACTGTGGATAGACTAAGGATAGGTCTAAGACTAAGGGTAGGTCTAAGACTAAGGGTAGGTCTAAGACTAAGGGTAGGTCTAAGACTAAGGATAGGTCTTAGACTAAGGATAGGTCTAAGACTAAGGATAGGTCTAAGACTAAGGATAGGTCTAAGACGAAGGATAGGTCTAAGACTAAGACCAAGGATAGATCTAAGACTAAGGATAGGTCTAAGACTAAGGATAGGTCTAAGACTAAGGATAGGTCTAAGACTAAGGATAGGTCTAAGACTAAGGATAGGTCTAAGACTAAGGATAGGCCTAAGACTAAGGGTAGGTCTAAGACTAAGGATAGGTCTAAGACCAAGGATAGGTCTAAGACTAATACTAAGGATAGGTCTAAGACTAAGGGTAGGCCTAAGACTAAGGATAGGTCTCAGACTAAGGGTAGGTCTAAGACTAAGGATAGGTCTAAGATTAAGGATAGGTCTAAGATTAAGGGTAGTTCTAAGACTAAGGATAGGTCTAAGACTAAGGATAGGTCTAAGACTAACGATAGGTCTAAGACTAAGGGTAGTTCTAAGACTAAGGATAAGTCTAAGACTAAGGATAGGTCTAAGACTAAGGATAGGTCTAAGACTAAGGGTAGTTCTAAGACTAAGGATAAGTCTAAGTCTAAGGATAGGTCTAAGACTAAGGATAGGTCTAAGACTAAGGGTAGTTCTAAGACTAAGAATAGGTCTAAGATTAAGTATAGGAACTCAATAATGGGCCAATACCTTCCTAGTGCCATTTAGAATAGTGTTATATATATATATATATATATATATATATATATATTAGGGGAGCACATGCAGGGTGTATATATATATATATATATATATATATATATATATATATATATATATATATATATATATATATATATATTGTAAGAAAGTGACAGGAAAAGTCCTGGAAGGACGCTATATCTCCCCCAGAGTCCTCTCATATGTCTGGTGAGTGAGGGCTTCAATAGCTGTAGCAAGGCATCTGTCAGTATTAACCTCTTCTCATCCTACTGCAGGAAGGAGCTTGTGTGCACAGGTGGGAACAGTTAGGCCTAATCACAGGCCTATAAAGCCTCTCCAGACTTCTGTCCTGGGCAGTTCCTGGGGGAGAGTGGTGGAGCCAGGTCCTGTCCTTCAAACCTGATATCTGGTGAGACCAGTGGGTGCTCCACAAACTTCTATTTGGTTGATTTTCTTTTGTCCGTGTGGTTGAAGCAAGCCACACGTATAGACAGAGTTCATTTGTGTAGTTAGTCGCCTAGCCGGGCAGGTATTTGTGTTTCTGTTTTTGCCTGAAGTAAAGGCCTGTTTTTGTTTGCCAACACCTTTTTTTGCAAAATAAACACACAGGGCTAAAACCCTGTTCAAACTGATTTTGGTGTCTGTCTCTGACTGTCTGGGTCTGCTGCTGCTACAGCTTCTGCTGAGCCTACCTCCCCCACTATATATATATATATATATATATATATATATATATATATATATATATATATATATATATATATATAAGAAGGACCTCCATATCTACGCCCATCGTCATCAGTATGTGAGGTGTGGACGGTCCGGCACCCGTACCCTGCACATGCTCCCTATCCGGAAGTGGCCACAACAGCTGATCTGTGCAGGGTCTGGGTGTCGGACCCCCCCCACATCACATCACATACTGATGACCTTTCCTATGGCAAAATCCTTTTACAGCCAGAAAACCCCTTTAAGCTAAGCAGTAGGCAGATTTTGTATAAGATGGAATTCTCTATAAATGTAACAAATAATATATAAAAAATGAGGGAATAATACAGCGATATGGACACATTGTTGCGAGAAGACGGCCATCTATAAGCCTTAAGGCTAGTCTCAGGTTATTTGTGGGGTGGAGGAGGGTCGTGTCCATATTCGTAATATTCTAACCTCTCTCATTGTATAATATGGACTGTGCTCATGAAATACAATGAAATGTCCCAGGGCTCGTGGGTTTATAGCAATGCTGTAAAATAAATGCCATAAATATAAAGGAAATCTTCTTCACGCGGCTTCTTCTAGAACTTTAAAAGCTCAGGATCATTTATCCATATTTAAACACCTTGGAGATTTGCTGTGTGCTGCCATTTTTTCTCTTAGTCCTTTCCCTCTCTCTGGAGAATTGTGTCATTTATTTTCTAAACTCTTTTTTCACTTTGACACTCCGGCAGAACCTCTCTCTTACCCCGACATTGTCTAAGGAGATTTGCTGTGCAAAGAACAAAGTCTCCCAAGCCTTCTGCAATTACCATTTGAATCAGCCTCACAGCACAAAGAGTGGTGAGACTGCCAGTGTGAATGTGCGTGTAAGAGAGACCGCCGCCGCCATTGGGCAGTGAGGAGTATGGAGGAGCGGGGACCGGCTGCTGATATTGTAATGTCAGTATCAGAAGAAGAAAACAGAAATTATAACTAATATTCTACAGGGATTGTTTTTATTACATTTTAATTTTTTTTTTATCTACTTATAATCTCTATTTATCTGCCTAATATCAATTTCATATAACCCTATATATCACACAGCTCAGCTTCTCTCCTCTATCCTATAACCCTATATATCACAGAGCTCAGCTTCTCTCCTCTATCATATAACCCTATATATCACAGAGCTCAGCTTCTCTCCTCTATCATATAACCCTATATATCACAGAGCTCAGCTTCTCTCCTCTATCATATAACTCTATATATCACAGAGCTCAGCTTCTCTCCTCTATCCTATAACCCTATATATCACAGAGCTCAGCTTCTCTCCTCTATCCTATAACCTATATATCACACAGCTCAGCTTCTCTCCTCTATCATATAACTCTATATATCACAGAGCTCAGCTTCTCTCCTCTATCATATAACCCTATATATCACAGAGCTGAGCTTCTCTCCTCTATCCTATAATCCTATATATCACAGAGCTCAGCTTCTCTCCTCTATCCTATAATCCTATATATCACAGAGCTCAGCTTCTCTCCTCTATCCTATAATCCTATATATCACAGAGCTCAGCTTCTCTCCTCTATCCTATAATCCTATATATCACACAGCTCAGCTTCTCTCCTCTATCATATAACTCTATATATCACAGAGCTCAGCTTCTCTCCTCTATCATATAACCCTATATATCACAGAGCTCAGCTTCTCTCCTCTATCCTATAATCCTATATATCACAGAGCTCAGCTTCTCTCCTCTATCATATAACCTATATATCACACAGTTCAGCTTCTCTCTATCATATAACCCTATATATCACACAGCTCAGCTTCTCTCCTCTATCCTATAACCCTATACAGGGGCGTAACTACCGTGGTAGCAGCAGTAGCAGCTGCCACAGGGCCCGGGCCATTAGGGGGCCCGGCGACAGCCGCTACCGCTGCGGTTTTTTTTCAATAGGCAGTTACGGGCCCTATTCACTTGCCGATCCTGGCTGGGCCGGGATCGGCAAGTGACACCGCGGGCCCCACAGGGGCTATCATTATACTCGGGGGTCTTTGCAGACCCCCGAGTATAATGACCGGCGGATCGGGAGAGGTAATAAACATAAAAAACTGTTACTTACCTCTCCGCGATCCTGCCAGGCCTCCGTCCTACTGTTGTCTGACGTCACATGAACCCAGCATGCTTCCCGGGTCATGTGACGTCCGACGTCATTAACGAAGGACGCGAGAGGAGGACAGCACAGGAGCCGGGGAACAGGTAAGAAGCAACAGTGGTTTTTTCTTTAATGTTTTTATTCCCGATTTAGTCTCCGATTATTATACTCTGGGGTCTGAAAAGACCCCAGAGTATAATAATTGTTTATGGGTGTCCACAGAGGGACACTATTGGGGTTAACACTGTGTGTGCAGGGGACACTATAGGGGTTAACACTGTGTGTGCAGGGGACACTATAGGGGTTAACACTGTGTGCAGGGGACACTATAGGGGTTAACACTGTGTGTGCAGGGGACACTATTGGGGTTAACACTGTGTGTGCAGGGGACACTATTGGGGTTAACACTGTGTGTGCAGGGGACACTATTGGGGTTAACACTGTGTGTGCAGGGGACACTATTGGGGTTAACACTGTGTGTGCAGGGGACACTATTGGGGTTAACACTGTGTGTGCAGGGGACACTATTGGGGTTAACACTGTGTGTGCAGGGGACACTATTGGGGTTAACACTGTGTGTGCAGGGGACACTATTGGGGTTAACACTGTGTGTGCAGGGGACACTATTGGGGTTAACACTGTGTGTGCAGGGGACACTATTGGGGTTAACACTGTGTGTGCAGGGGACACTATTGGGGTTAACACTGTGTGTGCAGGGGACACTATTGGGGTTAACACTGTGTGTGCAGGGGACACTATTGGGGTTAACACTGTGTGTGCAGGGGACACTATTGGGGTTAACACTGTGTGTGCAGGGGACACTATTGGGGTTAACACTGTGTGTGCAGGGGACACTATTGGGGTTAACACTGTGTGTGCAGGGGACACTATTGGGGTTAACACTGTGTGTGCAGGGGACACTATTGGGGTTAACACTGTGTGTGCAGGGGACACTATTGGGGTTAACACTGTGTGTGCAGGGGACACTATTGGGGTTAATACTGTGTGTGCAGGGGACAGTAAGTAAGGGACATAATAAAGTGCGGAGGAGGGGGTCAGTCGAGGTCTTCGGCTTCAGTTGGGATGGGGGGGCCCATGTCAAAAGTTCGCCACGGGGCCCCGCCATTCCTAGTTACGCCACTGACCCTATATATCACACAGCTCAGCTTCTCTCCTCTATCATATAACCCTATATATCACAGAGCTCAGCTTCTCTCCTCTATCATATAACCCTATATATCACACAGCTCAGCTTCTCTCCTCTATCATATAACCCTATATATCACACAGCTCAGCTTCTCTCCTCTATCATATAACCCTATATATCACACAGCTCAGCTTCTCTCCTCAATCATATAACCCTATATATCACAGAGCTCAGCTTCTCTCCTCTATCATATAACCCTATATATCACACAGCTCAGCTTGTCTCCCCTATCATATAACCCTATATATCACAGACCTCAGCTTCTCTCCTCTCATATAACCCTATATATCACAGAGCTCAGCTTCTCTCCTCTATCTTATAACCCTATATATCACAGAGCTCAGCTTCTCTCCTCTATCATATAACCCTATATATCACAGAGCTCAGCTTCTCTCCTCTATCATATAACCCTATATATCACAGAGCTCAGCTTCTCTCCTCTATCATATAACCCTATATATCACACAGCTCAGCTTCTCTCCTCTCATATAATCTATATATCACAGAGCTCAGCTTCTCTCCTCTATCATATAACCCTATATATCACACAGCTCAGCTTCTCTCCTCTCATATAACCCTATAAATCACAGAGCTCAGCTTGTCTCCCCTATCATATAACCCTATATATCACAGACCTCAGCTTCTCTCCTCTCATATAACCCTATATATCACAGAGCTCAGCTTCTCTCCTCTATCATATAACCCTATATATCACACAGCTCAGCTTCTCTCCTCTATCATATAACCCTATATATCACACAGCTCAGCTTCTCTCCTCTATCATATAACCCTATATATCACACAGCTCAGCTTCTCTCCTCTATCATATAACCCTATATATCACAGAGCTCAGCTTCTCTCCTCTCATATAACCTATATATCACAGAGCTCAGCTTCTCTCCTCTCATATAACCTATATATCACAGAGCTCAGCTTCTCTCCTCAATCATATAACCCTATATATCACAGAGCTCAGCTTCTCTCCTCAATCATATAACCCTATATATCACAGAGCTCAGCTTGTCTCCCCTATCATATAACCCTATATATCACACAGCTCAGCTTCTCTCCTCTATCATATAACCCTATATATCACACAGCTCAGCTTCTCTCCTCTATCATATAACCCTATATATCACAGAGCTCAGCTTCTCTCCTCTCATATAACCTATATATCACAGAGCTCAGCTTCTCTCCTCTCATATAACCTATATATCACAGAGCTCAGCTTCTCTCCTCTATCATATAACCCTATATATCACAGAGCTCAGCTTCTCTCCTCTATCATATCCTATTAATATTATAAATGTGAAAGTTTGTGGGTTTGTGTGTTTGGATGTTTGCATGTTCGGATGTTTGTTCCTCAATCACGGAAAAACCGCTCCACCGATTTGGCTGAAATTTTCCACAAACATAGTTAATACACCCGATTAAATCATAGGCTACTTTTCGTCACAATAGCGCACATACGTTTGTGCCAGGACCCCCACAAACCCCAAACTCACACCACCATCTCTGCAATCTCACACACTTTGGACCATAGCAAGCCACAAAATTCCTATTGCCCTCTACAGCCTCGCCCCTAACCCCACACAATCTCATATACATATACTTTACCACTTTGCCCCTCACCTTACCGATACTCCAGGAGGCGCTCTTTAACGCTCCGGAGCAGCCATGTTTGCCGACCCCCACCGCTCTGACAATCCGCGACACCGCCCACCCATGTAAATACCCCTAGGAGGTCTAATAAATGCAAAAAAAAAAAAAGTTTAAAAAAAGTAAAAAAATATATAAAAAAATAAAAAGGATTAAAAATTCAAATCACCCCCCTTTCCCTAGAACACATATAAAAGTAGTTAAAAACTGTGAAACACATACATGTTAGGTATCCCCACGTCCGAAATCGCCCGCTCTACAAAGCTATACAAATATTTTTCCTGTTCGGTAAACGCCGTAGCAGGAAAAATGGTCAAAAGTGACAAACCACCATTTTTTTACTGTTTTGATTCTGATAAAAAATTGAATAAAAAGTGATCAAAGCAATAACATTTCCCGAAAATGGTAGAACTACAAAGTACACCCGTTCCCGCAAAAAAGACGCCCTATACATCCCCGTACACGCACGTATAAAAAAGTTACGGCTGTCGGAATATGGCGACTTTTCAAAAAATAATTTTTTAACACAGTTTTGGATTTTTTTAAGGGGTCAAAATGTAAATAAAACCATATAAATTTGGTATCCCCGGAATCGTAACGAAACATAGAATACAGGGGACAGGTCATTTTGGTTGCACAGTGAACGCCGTAAAACCAAAGCCCGTAAGAATGTCGCAGAAATGCATTTTTTCTTCAAATCCACCCCATTCAGAATTTTTTCCCTGCTTCCCAGTACATGATATAGAATAAATAATGGTGGCATCAGGAAGAAAAATTTGTCCCAGGAAAAATTAAGACCTCATATGGCTCTGGGAGCGGAGAAATAAAAAAGTTATGGGGTTTAGAAGGAGGGGAGTCAAAAATCAAAAAATACCATCGGCGGGAAAGGGTTAACTTCAAATACTTCTGTCCCAAAGTCACTATGTAAAGTTTCTCACAACACCGTATACAGTATATAGCGGCTCAAATACAAAGTAACTTCAACACAAAAGTCTCACATATTCTCTGATAACAGCAAAAACAAGATACAAAGTTACATTTCATATCCCATACCATATACACAGTACGAAAACCTTACCCACGCCTGTATATACCCACTGCTACAATCACCGCAGACGAAGTCGCGGGTAACAGCTAGTAGCCCTATATATCACAGAGCTCAGCTTCTCTCCTCAATCATATAACCCTATATATCACATAGCTCAGCTTCTCTCCTCTATCATATAACCCTATATATCACAGAGCTCAGCTTCTCTCCTCTCATATAACCTATATATCACAGAGCTCAGCTTCTCTACTCTATCATATAACCCTATATATCACAGAGCTCAGCTTCTCCCCTCTATCATATAACCCTATATATCACAGAGCTCAGCTTCTCCCCTCTATCATATAACCCTATATATCACAGAGCTCAGCTTCTCTCCTCTATCATATAACCCTATATATCACAGAGCTCAGCTTCTCTCCTCTATCATATAACCTATATATCAGAGCTCAGCTTCTCTCCTCTATCATATAACCCTATATATCACACAGCTCAGCTTCTCTCCTCTCATATAACTTATATATCACAGAGCTCAGCTTCTCTCCTCTATCATATAACCCTATATATCACAGAGCTCAGCTTCTCTCCTCTCATATAACCTATATATCACAGAGCTCAGCTTCTCTCCTCTATCATATAACCCTATATATCACAGAGCTCAGCTTCTCTCCTCTCATATAACCTACTAGCTGGTACCCGCGACTTAATCTGCGGTGATTGTAGAAGTGGGTATATACAGGCGCGGGTAAGGTTTTCGTACTGTGTATAAGGTATGGGATATAAAATGTAACTGTGTATCTTGTTGTTGCTGTAATTCTGAGAGCACATGAGACTTTTGTGTTGAATGTAATTTGTATTTCAGCCGCTATACGGTGTTGGTATAAACTGTACATAGTGACTTTGGGACAGAGGGATTTCAGGTTAATATACTTTGATATATGACATTGTATGAGTTGTTATTTTCCGCCAGTACATGTAAGTTTTGGGCACAGGATACTCTTGAGTAAGCAACATAAAGTCTGGCCCTGTGCATGACAGTTTAGTAACTCCATGTGCCTCTTATTAATAGCAATTAACCCCATCATGTCCCTCACATTAACCCCAGTGTAAGAGTTACTGATAGAGATGAGCGAGTACTGTTGGGATCAGCCGATCCGAACAGCACGCTCGCATAGAAATGAATGGACGTAGCCGGCACGCGGGGGGTTAAGCGCGCTGGCTACGTCCAAGCGGAAGTACCAGGTGCATCCATTCATTTCTATGGAGCGTGCTGTTGAGATCGGCTGATCCCAACAGTACTCGCTCATCTCTAGTTACTGATATGTGAGAGACTTGGAGGTAATAATTAAGTATCTTCATTACTGAGGTCTTTTATTAGTACCTCCATATGTCTCACATAGTAGTAACCTTTATATGGGGCACACAGGGGTTAATATGAGGGACATGATGGGGTTTATTCCTATTAATGTGAGGCACATGGAGTTACTAACACTAAACTAATAACCCCATGCCTGACATTAATGAGAATAGGAAGTAAAGGAAGGGACCTGTGTGTTTCTTACTTTCAGTTTGCTAGCAGCTTCGGCAGGAGCTATCACTATAGCAGGCAGAGACCTGAGCGACTAAGCTCCACCCCCTGGGTTTCCTGCACCCCTCTCAAAGGGGAGTGTCCTTATGCCTCAGCTCTAGCAGAGACTTCATTTAACTCTTGCAGGTCCTGTGCTGCTGGCATGCCAGTGAAATATGGCAGGAGTGCCACTCTTGGCATGTGTGCCAGGGGTTGCTGACCTCTGCTGTAGGGGGTAATATGAATTTTGTGGCTTGCTATGGTCCAAAGTGTGTGAGATTGCAGAGATAGTGATGTGAGTTTGGGTTTTGTGGGGGTCCTGGGAAAAACGTATGTGCGCTATTGTGACGAAAAGTAGCCCATTGCGCAATCGAGTGTAGGGACTATGTTTGTGGAAAATTTCAGCCAAATCGGTGGAGCGGTTTTTGCGTGATTGACCGCCAAAGATCCAAACATCCAAAGGGTCCTGGGAAAAACGTATGTGCGCTATTGTGACGAAAAGTAGCCTATTGCGCAATCGAGTGTAGGGACTATGTTTGTGGAAAATTTCAGCCAAAACGGTGGAGCGGTTTTTGCGTGATTGACCGCCAAAGATCCAAACATCCAAAGGGTCCTGGGAAAAACGTATGTGCGCTATTGTGACGAAAAGTAGCCTATTGCGCAATCGAGTGTAGGGACTATGTTTGTGGAAAATTTCAGCCAAATCGGGGTCCAAAGTGTGTGAGATTGCAGAGATAGTGATGTGAGTTTGGGGTTTGTGGGGGTCCTGGGAAAAACGTATGTGCGCTATTGTGACGAAAAGTAGCCTATTGCGCAATGGGGTGTATTAACTATGTTTGTGGAAAATTTCAGCCAAATCGGTCAAGCGGGTTTTGCGTGATTGACTAACAAACATCCGAACACACAAAGCCACAAACATCCAAACTCACAAACTTTCACATTTATAATATTAATAGGATATATCACAGAGCTCAGCTTCTCTCCTCTATCATATAACCCTATATAGCACACAGCTCAGCTTCTCTCCTCTATCATATAACCCTATATATCACAGAGCTCAGCTTCTCTCCTCTCATATAACCTATACACTCACCGGCCACTTTATTAGGTACACCTGTCCAACTGCTCGTTAACACTTAATTTCTAATCAGCCAATCACATGGCGGCAACTCAGTGCATTTAGGCATGTAGACATGGTCAAGACAATCTCCTGCAGTTCAAACCGAGCATCAGTATGGGGAAGAAAGGTGATTTGAGTGCCTTTGAACGTGGCATGGTTGTTGGTGCCAGAAGGGCTGCTCTGAGTATTTCAGAAACTGCTGATCTACTGGGATTTTCACGCACAACCATCTCTAGGGTTTACAGAGAATGGTCCGAAAAAGAAAAAATATCCAGTGAGCGGCAGTTCTGTGGGCGGAAATGCGTTGTTGATGCCAGAGGTCGGAGGAGAATGGCCAGACTGGTTCGAGCTGATAGAAAGGCAACAGTGACTCAAATAGCCACCCGTTACAACCAAGGTAGCCAGAAGAGCATCTCTGAACGCCGCACAGTACGTCGAACTTTGAGGCAGATGGGCTACAGCAGCAGAAGACCACACCGGGTGCCACTCCTTTCAGCTAAGAACAGGAAACTGAGGCTACAATTTGCACAAGCTCATCGAAATTGGACAATTGAAGATTGGAAAAACGTTGCCTGGTCTGATGAGTCTCGATTTCTGCTGCGACATTCGGATGGTAGGGTCAGAATTTGGCGTCAACAACATGAAAGCATGGATCCATCCTGCCTTGTATCGGTAACGGTTCAGGCTGGTGGTGGTGGTGTCATGGTGTGGGGAATATTTTCTTGGCACTCTTTGGGCCCCTTGGTACCAATTGAGCATCGTTGCAACGCCAAAGCCTACCTGAGTATTGTTGCTGACCATGTCCATCCCTTTATGACCACAATGTACCCAACATCTGATGGCTACTTTCAGCAGGATAATGCAATGCCATGTCATAAAGCTGGAATCATCTCAAACTGGTTTCTTGAACATGACAATGAGTTCACTGTACTCCAATGGCCTCCACAGTCACCAGATCTCAATCCAATAGAGGAGCATCTTTGGGATGTGGTGGAACGGGAGATTCGCATCATGGATGTGCAGCCGACAAATCTGCGGCAACTGTGTGATGCCATCATGTCAATATGGACCAAAATCTCTGAGGAATGCTTCCAGCACCTTGTTGTATCTATGCCACGAAGAATTGAGGCAGTTCTGAAGGCAAAAGGGGGTCCAACCCGTTACTAGCATGGTGTACCTAATAAAGTGGCCGGTGAGTGTATATCACAGAGCTCAGCTTCTCTACTCTATCATATAACCCTATATATCACAGAGCTCAGCTTCTCTCCTCTATCATATAACCTATATATCACAGAGCTCAGCTTCTCTCCTCTATCATATAACCCTATATATCACAGAGCTCAGCTTCTCTCCTCAATCATATAACCCTATATATCACAGAGCTCAGCTTCTCTCCTCTATCATACAGTCCTATGAAAAAGTTTTGGCACCCCTATTAATCTTAATCATTTTTAGTTCTAAATATTTTGGTGTTTATAACAGCCATTTCAGTTTGATATATCTAATAACTGATGGACACAGTAATATTTCAGGATTGAAATGAGGTTTATTGTACTAACAGAAAATGTGCAATATGCATTAAACCAAAATTTGACCGGTGCAAAAGTATGGGCACCTCAACAGAAAAGTGACATTAATATTTAGTAGATCCTCCTTTTGCAAAGATAACAGCCTCTAGTCGCTTCCTGTAGCTTTTAATCAGTTCCTGGATCCTGGATAAAGGTATTTTGGACAAACAATTCAAGTTCAGTTAAGTTAGATGGTCGCCGAGCATGGACAGCCCGCTTCAAATCATCCCACAGATGTTCAATGATATTCAGGTCTGGGGACTGGGATGGCCATTCCAGAACATTGTAATTGTTCCTCTGCATGAATGCCTGAGGATTTGGAGCGGTGTTTTGGATCATTGTCTTGCTGAAATATCCATCCCCGGCGTAACTTCAACTTCGTCACTGATTCTTGAACGTTATTCTCAAGAATCTGCTGATACTGAGTGGAATCCATGTGACTCTCAACTTTAACAAGATTCTCCTCTCATATAACCTATATATCACAGAGCTCAGCTTCTCTCCTCTCATATAACCTATATATCACAGAGCTCAGCTTCTCTCCTCTATCATATAACCCTATATAAGAAATGGTCCAAAATACCTTCATCCAAGATCCAGGAACTGATTAAAAGCTACAGGAAGCGACTAGAGGCTGTTATCTTTGCAAAAGGAGGATCTACTAAATATTAATGTCACTTTTCTGTTGAGGTGCCCATACTTTTGCACCGGTCAAATTTTGGTTTAATGCATATTGCACATTTTCTGTTAGTACAATAGCTCAGATTCTCTCCTCTATCATATAACCCTATATATCACAGAGATCAGCTTCTCTCCTCTATCATATAACCCTATATATCACAGAGATCAGCTTCTCTCCTCTATCATATAACCCTATATATCACAGAGCTCAGCTTCTCCCCTCTATCATATAACCCTATATATCACAGAGCTCAGCTTCTCCCCTCTATCATATAACCCTATATATCAAAGCTCAGCTTCTCCCCTCTATCATATAACCCTATATATCACAGAGCTCAGCTTCTCTCCTCTACAATCCTATATATCACACAGCTCAGCTTCTCTCCTCTATCATATAACCCTATATATCACAGAGCTCAGCTTCTCCCCTCTATCATATAACCCTATATATCACATAGCTCAGCTTCTCTCCTCTCATATAACCTATATATCACAGAGCTCAGCTTCTCTCCTCTCATATAACCCTATATATCACAGAGCTCAGCTTCTCTCCTCTATCATATAACCCTATATATCACAGAGCTCAGCTTGTCTCCCCTATCATATAACCCTATATATCACAGAGCTCAGCTTCTCTCCTCTCATATAACCCTATATATCACAGAGCTCAGCTTCTCCCCTCTATCATATAACCCTATATATCACAGAGCTCAGCTTCTCTCCTCTCATATAACCTATATATCACAGAGCTCAGCTTCTCTCCTCTCATATAACCCTATATATCACAGAGCTCAGCTTCTCCCCTCTATCATATAACCTATATATCACAGAGCTCAGCTTCTCTCCTCTATCATATAACCCTATATATCACAGAGCTCAGCTTCTCTCCTCTATCATATAACCCTATATATCACAGAGCTCAGCTTCTCTCCTCTATCATATAACCCTATATATCACAGAGCTCAGCTTCTCTCCTCTATCCTATAACCCTATATATCACACAGCTCAGCTTCTCTCCTATCATATAACCTATATATCACAGAGCTCAGCTTCTCTCCTCTCATATAACCCTATATATCACAGAGCTCAGCTTCTCTCCTCTATCATATAACCCTATATATCACAGAGCTCAGCTTGTCTCCCCTATCATATAACCCTATATATCACAGACCTCAGCTTCTCTCCTCTCATATAACCCTATATATCACAGAGCTCAGCTTCTCTCCTCTCATATAACCCTATATATCACAGACCTCAGCTTCTCTCCTCTCATATAACCCTATATATCACAGAGCTCAGCTTCTCTCCTCTCATATAACCCTATATATCACAGAGCTCAGCTTCTCCCCTCTATCATATAACCCTATATATCACAGAGCTCAGCTTCTCTCCTCTCATATAACCTATATATCACAGAGCTCAGCTTCTCTCCTCTATCATATAACCCTATATATCACAGAGCTCAGCTTCTCTCCTCTATCATATAACCCTATATATCACAGAGCTCAGCTTCTCTCCTCTATCATATAACCCTATATATCACAGAGCTCAGCTTCTCTCCTCTATCATATAACCCTATATATCACAGAGCTTAGCTTCTCTCCCCTATCATATAACCTATATATCACAGAGCTCAGCTTCTCTCCTCTCATATAACCCTATATATCACAGAGCTCAGCTTCTCCCCTCTATCATATAACCCTATATATCACAGAGCTCAGCTTCTCTCCTCTCATATAACCTATATATCACAGAGCTCAGCTTCTCTCCTCTATCATATAACCCTATATATCACAGAGCTCAGCTTCTCTCCTCTATCATATAACCCTATATATCACAGAGCTCAGCTTCTCTCCTCTATCATATAACCCTATATATCACAGAGCTCAGCTTCTCTCCTCTATCATATAACCCTATATATCACAGAGCTTAGCTTCTCTCCCCTATCATATAACCTATATATCACAGAGCTCAGCTTCTCTCCTCTCATATAACCCTATATATCACAGAGCTCAGCTTCTCTCCTCTATCATATAACCCTATATATCACAGAGCTCAGCTTGTCTCCCCTATCATATAACCCTATATATCACAGACCTCAGCTTCTCTCCTCTCATATAACCTATATATCACAGAGCTCAGCTTCTCTCCTCTATCATATAACCCTATATATCACAGAGCTCAGCTTCTCTCCTCTATCATATAACCCTATATATCACAGAGCTCAGCTTCTCTCCTCTATCATATAACCCTATATATCACAGAGCTCAGCTTCTCTCCTCTATCATATAACCCTATATATCACAGAGCTTAGCTTCTCTCCCCTATCATATAACCTATATATCACAGAGCTCAGCTTCTCTCCTCTCATATAACCCTATATATCACAGAGCTCAGCTTCTCTCCTCTATCATATAACCCTATATATCACAGAGCTCAGCTTGTCTCCCCTATCATATAACCCTATATATCACAGACCTCAGCTTCTCTCCTCTCATATAACCCTATATATCACAGAGCTCAGCTTCTCTCCTCTCATATAACCCTATATATCACAGACCTCAGCTTCTCTCCTCTCATATAACCCTATATATCACAGAGCTCAGCTTCTCTCCTCTCATATAACCCTATATATCACAGAGCTCAGCTTCTCCCCTCTATCATATAACCCTATATATCACAGAGCTCAGCTTCTCTCCTCTCATATAACCTATATATCACAGAGCTCAGCTTCTCTCCTCTATCATATAACCCTATATATCACAGAGCTCAGCTTCTCTCCTCTATCATATAACCCTATATATCACAGAGCTCAGCTTCTCTCCTCTATCATATAACCCTATATATCACAGAGCTCAGCTTCTCTCCTCTATCATATAACCCTATATATCACAGAGCTTAGCTTCTCTCCCCTATCATATAACCTATATATCACAGAGCTCAGCTTCTCTCCTCTCATATAACCCTATATATCACAGAGCTCAGCTTCTCCCCTCTATCATATAACCCTATATATCACAGAGCTCAGCTTCTCTCCTCTCATATAACCTATATA
The DNA here is from genome assembly GCF_031893055.1 of Leptodactylus fuscus. NCBI lineage: Eukaryota > Metazoa > Chordata > Amphibia > Anura > Leptodactylidae > Leptodactylus > Leptodactylus fuscus. Next base: position 211,397,076 of record NC_134268.1, on the reverse strand, counting down.
TCACAGAGCTCAGCTTCTCTCCTCTATCATATAACCCTATATATCACAGAGCTCAGCTTCTCTCCTCTATCATATAACCCTATATATCACAGAGCTCAGCTTCTCTCCTCTATCATATAACCCTATATATCACAGAGCTTAGCTTCTCTCCCCTATCATATAACCTATATATCACAGAGCTCAGCTTCTCTCCTCTGTCATATAATCCTATATATCACAGAGCTCAGCTTCTCTCCTCTATCCTATAACCCTATATATCACACAGCTCAGCTTCTCTCCTCTATCATATAACCTACATATCACAGAGCTCAGCTTCTCTCCTCCATCATATATCCCTATATATCATAGAGATCAGCTTCTCTCCTCTATAATATAACCCTATATATCACAGAGCTCAGCTTCTTTCCTCTATCCCGGGGTGTAACTATCAGAGCAGCAGAGCCCCCCCTAGAGGTTCACTTTAGGTTGTGTGACTAAATGAGGTTCTTTCCAACCCATCATTGGCCTGATCCATCAGGGTTCTAGGGGTCAGATATTCACCATGCATACACTGATGACTTATCCCGGCAAACACTTTGATATTACTGAGGCTTTACTCTCTGGTTAACATTGCTGACTTGGAGCATCTTATAGCAGATCTATTACTCTCCATCCCTAAATACAGGCGCGCGTTTGCTCCATCACAGAGATGACTACATTCATATCATTTTACATCTGGCCCGGATCCTGGGACTCTGAAGAAGTGGAATTTTAAAGCTCATCCATCTCTTGTCATCCAGGGTGGATATTGTGTGTACAATACAGTGCGGCTGAGTCACCAAGAAAAATTCACTTTTATTCACAGACCTCTTCCAGAATATCCTCACCTCAGTTGATCTCCTGTTCTGGAGACCTGATAGGGTGAATTACATGTGTGGTCTCCATCCAGCAGTTGACTACCGGCCCAACCATCTTGTGTCCTGCTTCAACCTCTTATTATATTATCTCTAATACAGGGTGCAGGACACTGAGATGGACGGCATTACAGCCCCATAAATAAGGGTGTAGAAGCCTTAGTCAGACAGAAGTAATAACGTTCCTCTACTTCGTAGTATAAGATAGTGATTGTATTCCCAAGGCTGGATTCACACCAGCGCTCGCTCTACGTTCAGGGATTCTGACCCCGATTATAATCTATAGGGTGCACGGGTATCCGCTTTTCACGTAGATTGAGTTTCTGTTTTTTTGGTGGCCCCAAGTGGATCCAAAGAATGGAAACCCAAGTGCAGACGTGAACCCAGAATAAGAAATGAAGCATGTAATAAACTATGTATCTAATGGATTGTACAATACTAATAATTTATAAGATGTTTTGGGAGATTTTTTTCCGACTCTGGCTCCACCCAAATCTGACCCCAACACGAACATTAGGGGGCATCAGTGGGCATCTCACCCCACCAATCAAACCTTCGGAGATGATCCATGGGGGTCTTTGGTACGAACTGTTACATTGTAACCCATGTGTGGTGGATTGTTTCTGCACAGACCGAGACATGACGTCCTGGGACATCAGGGCAGTGCTGGTAACCCAACCATCCAGGTCTGCTGACATACGATGCATTACAGGCCCGCTCTTTGGGAAAATCCCATATAAACAGATCTGGTTGCCGTGCCACTACGAGAACATGAGGATCTGGCCTTAGAGTCATATTTGCGTTACGAGACGTCTTTCCATATTGGGTCAGTGTCTTATACAGTCAATGGTCTCTTAGGTTAATCCTATTAATCTTAGGTTTTGCATAAATTCCATGGTCAGCTCCTCACCGACATGAGAAGGTCTCGTAATACTAATCTTAAGGAAAGTATTCCTTAGGTCTCTTCCATCTTATTGGTGTGGTTTACAACAGTAACCCGTGTAAGGTAAGCCCTATGTGACGTACGTCAGTCAATAGACGCCGTCCTATAAAACTAGGTATGCACAAGCCCCGTTAACTTTTTCCCATCCCACAAAACCACAGCAAACTCCAGCCGCCGTTTACTTTCCTATGGTAAAAAGTGAGAGATTTAGAATCCAAATTTACAGCTTCTTGTCCAGTCCTATAGCTCGGACTAGTAGTAGGTCTACCTCTGATCTGACTATAAGCCGCCCGTTCCAGCCCCGGACCCCTACGGATCTGCTCTATGAACAAATACAGAAAAAAGGGGTCCCGGGACAGTATTCGTTTTTGGGGTCATTGGGTGACCATGACAATAGACTAAATTCTTAAAAGTATCTGCCTAAAGTTTAGGGAGTCGGTCAGACACAACCTTGAAGCACCTCCATAGGTACATGCAATGGAAATGGGTCTTCTAAACTGGATCACGCCCTTAAAGTTATATGAAGAAATCCAACGAATCCAATAGAAGGTCCAGTACATGGGCTCAGGATTGCGTTCACCTTGTGGATACCTCTAATGTCTTGTAACTCTTTGTGAGGCTTATAGACAGCGCCTTGTCACAATCAGCCCAAAGGATTTACAGATCCCTCCTTCTAATCCCCATGAAGCGTGGGCCAAGCATTCTGGACAGGCCCGAGCACGCTCCCTATAGGTTACATAGTGGATGGGTGTGAAGCCATACAGTGCACATTCCACGACATGGTATACTTTAACCGTCTGCTACCAGAAACGAGGACTTTCCAGTACCAATGTGCTTTATAGGATGAGCGATGGGGGAAAGTCCACTATTACCTAAGCATGAACATTATAGAACTTGAAACGTGAGATGTAAAGGACACGCATGAAGGAATGGTTAGAAATGACTTTTTAATGGTTTTCTCCATGGTACATAACTTACATGTATAGATCCACAGGCCACAGTTATCGGCCTACAGACCAACACCAGACTAAGGCTTCTTGGATCCACCATATGGTTCAATTTACAGGCCCCAAGTCTATATAGAGTGCGTCCATGTACCTAGTGGCTCCAAAGTCAACTACTAATACGGTTCTCTACTTTAAGACCTTTGTGGTCCAATGGAGGATTCTCTAGTAGGCCAATCCAACCATGGAGACCCACAGTGTTTTAGTATCCGGTTCTCCTTCCCTGAGACCGATGGTGGTGTGAAGAAGGGTGTTGACTGGTGGCAAGGGGCGCTGATGACTGCAAGATCCTGGAAGACTATCAAAGTGGGGTCAAAGGGCAAAGTTATCGATGTGCCAATTAAATGACCTAAGGCTCCTCTGCCAAACAAGAATATGAAATGATGGGTGGAGGGTCCATTACAGATTTCACCCTAAGGATGGGGTAACTAAGTAGGGATGACACTTTGGACACATAACACAGGGTACAACCATTAAATGCCACTTCAGCTCCTATTGACTCCCTTGGCTTTTTGCAGCAGATCATGGTTGTCCTCTTAAAGGCAATGACCGTACGGCCTTTCCCAACATCACGGCCATCTGGTTGGGGTCACGTTGGCCTGCCCTGATGACACGTCCTAACAATATGCCATCAGTGTCTTTAAGTCAAGACAATCCCTTTAAATTCAATCTTTTCCCCATTACACAAACCCCACTAATGGCCAATTACGTGGCCGGAGCGATTATCCGCAATGGGATTTAACTCCTTACCGTGTTTTACGGTGACCCCCAATAACCTTGCAGCAATTATTTGTCACTGATCTGCGGTTGCTATTGATTTCCGTGCATTCCTTGTGTAAGTAAGTGCCCCCCCTCCTCACCATCCATAAAGCAATATAGCGTCGCACATGACTTAGGGGGTCTGGCGAGTATTTTCTCCGACATGCAGATAGATCCGCAATTACAGGAACGTTCCTTAATCTGTTGTTATTTTCCCATAGCTAACTAGCGCGCCTTGTCATGAAGTGCGGGACTTGTGCCAAATTGAGAGCTGATAGATGTGCAATGTCATCGTATAAATAGACGTGTCAGGCGGCCACCTACAACACATAATTACGGAGACCAAGACGTCGCCATCGCGCTGCAGAAAGGGAAAAAAAAGTGACAACTCCCAGATGGAAAATCCTGGAGTAACTTGTACAGGTTCCCTCATTAAGGGCCACAAACTACAAGAAGTTACAAAGCCGGCGGCTTGCGGCAGAGGCCGCTAAAGAAAACCAGATGCAGATTTCCGAGAAACATATACTGCACGGGTTATAGTGCGCAAAATAATGATTGCTTCAGACAAACAAGTCAGCCCACTAAGGTGGGGGGATGGGGGGCAAAGTCAGCCATCGCTTAAAATATTAGCTGCAGTGCTGGCGCTTGTTAAGGAGGAGGCCTTCATGTGCACGCTGGAAGGAAAAAACGTATTAAAAAATGCTAAATGTACAATATATTTAACTATTCAAGTGCCTTGTGGCAGTGTTAGAATAGCATTCTATTTAATAGACAACGTAAAGATGTATCAGTGCTGAGGAGCGGAGCCGCAATTCCCTAGAACCACCACTAGACAGTGGATGGTGCTGCAGTACCTGCCCACTGAACCAAGTGATCTGTGTGGGGAATAGCTGATCGGCGTGGGGTCCGGGTATCAAATCCTGAGAGATCACATACTGATGACTTATTCTGTGGATAAAGGGATGTTCTGAGCTAAAAATATTGAAGAGAGGTCACTATATATCAGATGTGTGAGAGTGTGACCCCCGGCATTCCCATTGATCCACTGACACTAGGTTCACACCTGTGCCTTGGTTTACGTTCTTCGGGTCCGCATGGGGCAGCGCCACACCTCCCATGAGGGGACCTGAAGTGACTGCTTCAGGCAGCGCTATGCCAGGGCCCCGGAGAGGGTGGCATTTTTCCTCCTAAGCCAGTCCAGGACAAGCTTTCCTGGACTGGCTTAGCATCACCGAGTGGTGGATTGGGGAGGCCGCTGGAGTAGCGCTGCTCCAGCGGCCTCCCCTCACGCTCAGGCAGAGAGCAAGTCGTCTCCGTGCCTGCTCTCTGCCTGCTAACGCCACTCCGCCCCGCCCCCTTCACTCTGCCCCACCCCCTTCACTCCGCCCCCCTCCTCCCGGGGGAGGGGGGGCGCTTTCTGTCGTCCGCCTCGGGCAGCAAGACAGGCAGGTTCACCCCTGGCATGGGGACCCAAAGAATGAAACCCGTCGAACCCCATAGACTATAACAGGGTTTGACGGGTTTCCACTGGGTCTCTGCCCGAAAATTGCTTGCAGGTCTTTTCACTCCCCATTTTTTTACAAGGATTTGGGGATGGAAACCCCAAATGGAATCAAACACAGGCATGAACCTAATCTGATACACAGCCTAGGCGCTGCAATGCCTAAAGCCTCGGCTACACATCGTATAGTGATTGAGCAGCGTGGATCCTGACATGTAAACATTTCGAGGCACCACGCTATCCCTGAACAGCTGATCTGTGGAGGCCCCAACTATCGGACCCTCACAGATCTATTATGGAAAAGTGAATAACCTCTTTAAAGCATTAGGTTAGATAAGCTACAATCCCTGAATACAGCAGACTGAATAGATGTCAATCTGTTCATATTTTGCAAGACAAAGTTATAGACACAGCTAATTGGTTGGCTGAAGCTCATCTGATTGGTACTTGCTGAGACTTCCTGCTGTGCTAGAGGAAGAGATAGCAGCTCCATTCAATTCCTAAGCCCTGAGCTGTTCCTCTAGCTCCTGTAGAGACCACACATTGTTAAATACTAGGTATAGAAAAAGTAAAACCTGATGTAGACATCACATGCATGGGTATATTTCCCCCCAGGTGGGCAATTTTTGCGTTTAACCGCTGGAAGAATCTATAAGGAGAGCAGAATACACCTGTTTGATATGCACCCCGGCACGTCAATCTTCCACTAAAGCACAGGCTTATATTGTGAAGAACAGGCTATCGGAGGAAAAGTTTCCCCGTTGTTTCCTTTTTATCACTATTTTTATTTCCGATAAGGAGTTTAGAATGTGGGTTCCTGTGGATTTCTGTGATTGTGCAAGAAACGAGCAATTTTGTCTTCCCTAATTCGGCTACATTGTATCTCAGAGGAAAGTCTTGTGACATCGTCGAGCATAAAGTGCAGGCAAAAACATTTATCTAGATAAAAGACCACAAGCAGTTAACCTACTCAGTGGAGGCAACGCAACCAGGCAACGGGATAATGACCTCTACCCAAATGTGGAAGGCATCAATTTGATTCTATGACAGCCAGACAAAAGACTATGGCAGCGCCACAGGAAAACTTTATCAATGATAACTCAAGTCTACAGTATGTGAACGGAATGAATTAGCATAAAGTACAATGAAGAGTGGCATATTGATCTCCAGCAGGAATTTCTGCAGCTTTATGTCTGTCTGCAGGTGCATGTTAAATATTTCCCTTTATACGTCGCTTTCCAGCACAATAAGACAACAGTGTTCTTGTGTACAAACATAAAAAAAAACCAGGGTCTAATGATTAAAATCTCAAAATCATACTACACGGGGGCCAATTCTGCCTGCAGCAATGGTGCCAAGTCTTCGAGCCTCGCCAAGGAAACAGCTCAGTGTTGTTTGTCGGGGGTTTCCTCCAAAATGTGTTCCTAGGCATGTATCTCTTTGAGACGACCACCAAAAAGTGCTTGAAAAAGTGGTCTACTAGAAAGGTGGTCTTCTCGAAGAAGATGGCTGGTATGGAAAACTGAAAATTTATCACAGAAAGTGTGGTCTGGGTAAAGAGGTGGTCTTCTCGAAGAGGTGATGTTTTGTTACACTTCACTCTCTTTGAGATGGCCACCAAAAATTGCTTGAAAAAGTGGTCTACTAGAGAGGTGGTCTTCTTGAAGAGGTGATGTTTTGTTACACTTCACTCTCTTTGAGACAACCACTAAAAATTGCTTGAAAAAGTGGTCTACTAGAGAGGTGGTCTTCTCGAAGACGATGGATGGTATGGAAAACCGAAAATTTATCACAAAAAGTGTGGTCTTCTCAAAGAGGTGGTGTTTTGTGACACTTCACTCTCTTTGAGATGGCCACCAAAAATTGCTTGAAAAAGTGGTCTACTACAGAGGTGGTCTTCTCGAAGACGATGGATGGTATGGAAAACCAAAAATTTATCACAAAAAGTGTGGTCTGGGTAAAGTGGTGGTCTTTTCAAAGAGGTGGTGTTTTGTGACACTTCACTCTCTTTGAGACAACCACCAAAAAGTGCTTGAAAAAGTGGTCTACTAGAGAGGTGGTCTTCTCGAAGACTATGGCTGACATGGAAAACTGAAAATTTATCACAGAAAGTGTGGTCTGGGTGAAGAGGTGGTCTTCTCAAAGAGGTGGTGTTTTGTGACACTTCACTGTCTTTCAGACGGCCGCCAAAAAGTACTTGAAAAAGTGGCCTTCTAAGGTGGTCTTCTCAAAGTTGGTGGCTGGTATGAAAAACGAAAATTTATCACAAAAATTGTGGTCTGGGTGAAGAGGTTGTCTTCTTAAAGAGAGACTTTGGAAAGGTTTTATTGTACAGGAATGCAGGACACGGATCTGTACACAATGTGTCCAGGAGCATGGTCTTCATACGTAGTGATGTGTTTTGAACTGCTGCATCTTTTTTTACAAAAAACTGGTAGCACTACAGAAGGTCCTGACTACATTATACCAACTTTGTAGTCAGGAAAGCAGAGAAGTGTAAGATTCTCCCTCAAGATGGCCCCAATCCAGGCCAAAACACCAGAATTCTGCCTGCAGCAATGGTGCCAAGTCATCGAGCCTCACCAAGGAAACATCTCAGTGTTGTTTGTCGGGGTTTCCTCCAAAATGTGTTCCTATGCATGTATCTCTTTGAGACGACCACCAAAAAGTGCTTGAAAAAGTGGTCTACTAGAGAGGTGGTCTTCTCGAAGAAGATGGCTGGTATGGAAACCTGAAAACTTATCACAAAAAAAATGTCTGGGTAAAGCTGTGCTCTTCTCAAAGAGGTGGTGTTTTGTGACACTTCACTCTCTTTGAGACAACCACCAAAAATTGCTTGAAAAAGCGACCTTCTAGAGAGGTGGTCTTCTCAAAGATGATGGCTGGCCCCAAACCAGGCTTCGAATCTCAGGAAACATCTCAGTGTTGTTTGTATGGGCTTTTTCCAAAACATGTTCCTATGTATATATCTCTTTGAGATGATCACCAAAATTGCATAAAGAAGTAGTCTACTAGAGAGGTGGAGTTTTTGAAGACGATGGCTGGTATGGAAAACTGAAAATTTATCACAAAAATTGTGGTCTGGGTAAAGAGGTTGTCTTCTCAAAGAGGTGGTGTTTTGGAGAGGCTTCAGTGTACATGAATGCAAGACGTGCATACAAAAACTGCATGGGTATGGTCTTCATACGTCATAGTGATGTGTTCTGATCCGATGATATCTATTTGCAACAGAACTGGTAGCACTACAGAAGGTCTTGACTAACTAATACCAACTTTGTAACCAGGGAAGTGGAGAAATTTAAGTTCTTCTTTCAGGATGGCCCCAAACCAGGCTTCGAATCTCACCAAGGAAACATCTCAATGTTGCTTGTTGGGTTTCCTCCAAAACATGTTCCTATGAATGTATCTGTTTGAGATGACCACCGAAATTGCATCATGGTCTTCTAGAGAGGTGGTGTTCTCAAAGAAGATGGCTGGTATGGAAAACTGAAAATGTATCACAAAAATTGTGGTCTGGGTAAAGAGGTTGTCTTCTCAAAGAGATGGTGTTTTGGAGAGGCTTCAATGGACATGAATGCAACACGTGTTTATACAAAAACTGCATGAGTATGGTCTTCCTACGTCATAGTGATGTGTTTTGGTCTTCTACATCCATTTCCAACAGAACTGGTAGCACTACAGAAGGTTCTGACTACAACATACCAACTTTGTAGTAAGGGTAGAGGAGAAATTTAAGCTCTTCTTTCAGGACGGCCCCAAACCAGGCAAGGACACCAGAATTCTGCCAACAGCAATGGTGCCAAGTCTTCGAGTCTCACCAAGGAAACATCTCAGTGTTGTTTGTAGGGGTTTACTCCAACATGTGTTCCCATACATGTATCTCTTTCAGACGACCACCAAAATTGTATGAAAAAGTGGCCTTCTAGAGAGGTGACCTTCTTTAAGAAGATGGCTGGTATGGAAAACTGAAAACTTATCACAAAAGAGGATGGCTGGTATGGAAAACTGAAAATTCATCACAAAAAATGTGGTCCATGTAAAGAGGTGGTGTTTTGGAGAGGCTTTACTGACCCAAGCCATGCCAAAACACCAGAATTCTGCCTGCAGCAATGGTGCCAAGTCTTTAAATCTCTCCAAGGAAACATCTCAGTGTTTTTGCATGGGTTTCCTCCAAAACATATTCCTATGCATGTACAGTGAAATCTCTTTGCGAAAATAAACCAAAATTGCATGAAAAAGTGGTCTTCTAGAGAGATGGCCTTCTCAAAAAAGATGGCTGGTATGAAAAACTGAAAATTTATCACAAAAAGTGTGGTCTGGGTGAAGAGGTGGTTTCAAAGAGGTGGTGTTTTGTGACACTTCATTCTCTTTGAGATGGCCACCAAAAATTGCTTGAAAAAATGGTCTACTAGAGAGGTGGTCTTCTTGAAGATGATGGCAGGCCCCAAACCAGGCTTCGAATCGCAGGAAACATCTCAGTGTTGTTTGTATGAGGTTCTTCCAAAACATGTTCCTATGTATATATCTCTTTGAGACGACCACCAAAAAGTGCTTGAAAAAGTGGTCTACTAGAGAGGTGGTCTTCTCGAAGACGATGGATGGTATGGAAAACCGAAAATTTATCACAAAAAGTGTGGTCTGGGTAAAGAGGTGGTCTTCTCAAAGAGGTGGTGTTTTGTGACACTTCACTCTCTTTGAGACGACCACCAAAAATTGCTTGAAAAAGCGGACTTCTAGAGAGGTGGTCTTCTCAAAGACGATGGCTGGCCCCAAACCAGGCTTCGAATCTCAGGAAACATGTCAGTGTTGTTTGTATGGGCTTCTTCCAAAACATGTTCCTCTGTATATATCTCTTTGAGATGACCACCAAAAAGTGCTTGAAAAAGTGGTCTACTAGAGAGGTGGTCTTCTCGAAGAAGATGGCTGGTATGGAAACCTGAAAACTTATCACAAAAAAAATGTCTGGGTAAAGCGGTGCTCTTCTCAAAGAGGTGGTGTTTTGTGACACTTCACTCTCTTTGAGACGACCACCAAAAATTGCTTGAAAAAGCGACCTTCTAGAGAGGTGGTCTTCTCAAAGATGATGGCTGGCCCCAAACCAGGCTTCGAATCTCAGGAAACATCTCAGTGTTGTTTGTATGGGCTTTTTCCAAAACATGTTCCTATGTATATATCTCTTTGAGATGATCACCAAAATTGCATAAAGAAGTAGTCTACTAGAGAGGTGGAGTTCTC
>NC_134268.1:211304241-211384241 GCF_031893055.1 Leptodactylus fuscus | reverse complement strand
AGATAGGAGATAGATAGATAGATAGATAGATAGATAGATAAATAGATAAATAGGAGATAGATAGATAGATAGATAGATAGGAGATAGATAGATAGATAGATAGATGATAGATAGATAGATAGATAGATAGATAGATAGGAGATAGATAGATAGGTAGATAGATGATAGATAGATAGATAGATATTCTCCCTCATCTTAGATCTAATTTAGTAAAGTTGCAATTCACAATACAGCCACTGGGTGGCCAAACAGACACATACATAACAGATAGCATATCACTTTGTGACAGCATATCACATAATATTATACTGCAAAAAGTTGCTTATCTCACAACATACAGACACGTCCAGCCATGAGAGCAGGCAGATAAGACATCTGTATATCTCACATATCTGGGATAATGGATAGCCACAGTAGACTGCAGTAAAGGGATTGTCCAGGATAAGGACAACGTGGCTGCTTTCTTCCAAAAATAGTGCCATACTTGACCATTGGTTGTGCCAAATATTCCATTTATGCTCCATTGAAGTGAATTTGGCTTTGCTACAATGCCAATTACAAAATACAAATTTTTATTTATTTATTTTAGAAAAAAGTGCCCAAATTCCTCTTACGCCGCTTTACAAGAACCCAAAGTTTGTATCCTACCAAGCACCTTTTCTTCATCTGAATTGTACTGAGGTGCAATACCACACACAGCCTATGACTAGGAGGGGCGCTATTTCTGGAAGAAAGAATCAGATTTTTTTTTAATGTACTGCAATGCCACAATAGTATGTGATATACATGACTAAGCTACGACTTCACTTACTGATAATAGACACCCATCGGTCCTCCAAATGAACCGTGTTTACGGATTTGCCCTGCACAGTGACACCAATATACAGAGACATAGAACACAGCCCCATCCACTTCTTGTGTTGCAGTTCCCTGCACTGTGATTTGCCAGAACTACCAACGTGAACCGAATAGGCACCGCCATCTTGTAATCGGCAAGGACTGCGGAGGTCGCACCCTAACATGTAGTGTTAAAGGGGTTGCCCAAGATAACCCAATTCTTGCAGGGAGTCCTGTAAACAAAAAAAAAAGAAACACTCCCCTGTCCCCAGTGCTCCGGTGTCACCCCCTTGCTCCAATTCTGCTACACCCCGGGGTCTTTTTTTGGTGGAAGTCCCTGCGGCATGGGACCCAAGTAAAGGAGCAGCAAAACCGGACCGCAGTGGGAAACACCAGAACACCAGGACGGGTGAGTATGGGTTTTTTGCTTTGTTTCCCCCCCTCCTCGTGCAAAAAAAACCCCCTGGACAACCCCTTTAAGATAAATCCTAATGATATGTCATGACATTATAAAACATGTAATACCTCTTTAAATTGGAAACTACTAGAATTTTGTGTGCAGCTCTACATGTGACTAGAGAAGAAGACTCTTCAGATGCCACTTATTGGCCCTATATACCATCACCCATTAGAATAAAGGCGTCATCTTAAAAGAACGGGGGCATTGTATTTTGCCTTTCCTCTAAATCTTCCAATTCAGTCCATTCATGCAGAAACCAACAATACGGGATTAGGGGGGCACATCTGTGGAAAGGGTTCAAGGCCTGGGGGTTTGTTCAAAGCCGACAGAAGGAGTAAAGTTTTGAGAACGAGATTGTTGTGTTGTCAGATCGAAAATAACAATCTAGGCCAAAAAAGTTGGAGCAATTTTTTTCCAAAAAGAAAAAATAAAAATAAAAATTAAATTATAAAAAAAAAGTTCTAAAAACTCAATAATATTCAAATCCCAAATGACAGGACCCCGCCCCAAATGAACCAGACCACACCCCTAAACTCCCCTTTAATGAAGACTTGAAATTTTTTAAAGTGACTCCACCCTTTATGTGGTCATTTTACCAGGACAGTCCCGTGAAGAACAGGATTGTGGGGCAGGTGAAAAATGCTCTTTTCCCCCCTTTTATACTAAGGTACCACAATCAATATGCGTTTAAAGGAGATATCCATTTTTCATCCGTCAAGTCATGCTCATAAGTTGTTCTGGCATCAGGTATAGAAGCTTAGGTCACAACTGCAACCAATCACTGGCTTTGTGGGTCACATGATGGGTCCAGTGACATCAGCAGTGACATCACTGATACCCAACATGTGACCACTAAGGCCAGTGACTAACCACAGTGGTCATCTGAGCTGCATCACCAGCGTGGGCATAGAAATGTACAAGTGACCCAATGCCAGAACTGAGAACCAGGGGTAGATAAGTTTCAATTTCTTTTACTATTATTTAAGCCCCCCTTGGGTTTCCTATTTGCCCCTTGTTCCCAATGGAAAATGCAACCCTTAGATTACAAAGGCATTACAGTCAGTATCACAGAATAAGCCGAAACCATCTCATGGTATTGGCCACCTGATCATAGAATAGGGGTCCTATGAGCCTTTGTATGACAAAGTAGTGGAGGTGTGGCTGAGCTTGGTGTGGATATGCCATAAATTCTTGAAATAGGAATATCCCTTTAAAGAGGACATTTCACTAGCTCTTTACCTGCTTAATAGCCCCCGATCCACTGATTCCGGCACAGTTGGAATTTTTTCTCTAGCCCCCACCATTCCTGAGCAATCATTTCTGTTAGTTTCAGCAAGCAATATGCTAATTAATCTCTCTACTGGCAAATGGGAAGTCCCTGTCTTCCTGTTCCAGCCCAAGACCGCCCACCTGACAGTAGACAGTCTAAATAGCCTATTGGGTGCTAAAACTAACAGCATCAATTGCTCAGGAATGGTGGGGACTAGAGAAAAAATTCCAACTGTGCTGGAATCAGTAAAGTGTAGCCTATCATTTCTGTTAGTTTCAGCAACCAATATGCTAATTAGTCTCTACTGGGAGGTGGGAAGTTCCTGTCTTCCTGCTCCAAAGACCGCCCACTTGACAGTAGAAAGTCTAAACAGCATACTGGTAATTAAAACGTAAAGCATCAATTGCTCAGGAATGGTAGGGGCTAGAGAAAAAATTGCAACTGTGCTGGAATCAGTAAAGCGGAGCCTATCAAAGGAGGGAAAGAGTTGGGGTTGGTTTAATGACTCATTAATATCCCTTTACGATACCATAGGGTCCGAGAATGGCAGTCACATGACCATGTATTCAAAAAATTCCTAAACAAAAAAAAAACCTACAACTAATAATGGGATTATGAACAAAGTCAATAAAAATATCAATACCCAATCACAAAAGTCACAATAAGGAACCGGCATGCAAATTGCTTTGATCATGAATAACAAAAAATTTTAAAAAATTTAAAATTCCGGAAACCCGATTTCATAAACGTTTTTGCAAAACCATGATCATTAAAGCCGGATCACGAGCTGCGCCGACACGACTGTCAAGCGGAATTAAAGTTAAAACACAAGCAAGAGTTAATTAAAAAGATTTGTGTCTCGTCGACTTCCTTAAGAAAAGCAAAATGCTGTAACGTGTAAAACGTACGAATGGCTCGGGCCAGTCAGCATATTGCGCACAACAGAGAACGTCTAGATCCGGCCCTTACCTGCTGTGCGCAAACAATTGTCTTCTCACTCAGGGTGCCCAAACCCTTTAAGCTGCTTGCTCTGTAACCTTCGCTGCTTGGCCTAACACAATTCCTTATTTTTTTTTCTTTTTTTATTCCCCGCAACCTTGGCTCGCCAAATAATAACCGTGGTTCTTATTAACCAACTACTGAGCGTGAAATCATGACACCGCCATGCGACACTTCGAGAGTCAATCAACCAGGCCACAAACACGCAAAATAATATTCAAAGCCGTGCGGGCTGGTTGTAGGCTATGGGTAAAAATACAATACCAAAAACATAAATTTAAAAAAAAAATTAAAAAATTTAAAATTGTAAAAATAAATCCAATTTTACAAAAAATTTAACTAATGTAATCCATTACATAGAAAAAATGTAAAAAAAAAATTAAAAAAATTCTTGTGTGTTAGAAGTGTCATGTGCGAGACTTGGAGTTGAAGTGTTTGTGGTAAAGACCAGATGATGGGTCGCACACACACTGCAGTGGGAAAACTTTTGTTGAGCTCCATCAGGCATTAATGCATGTCTAATCAGCCCACATTGAATTACATTTTGCTTTGTCCGTATTCTTTACACAACCAAACGTGCGAACGGGACATTCATCTGCTTGAAAACCTTCACAATGTCACAGTCACATTATTTACTCGGAGGTAACAAATAAAATAAAATAAGAAATGATAGTAAATTTGTCCAGTGTGAAAAGGTATCGGGGGGATGTAATGTTTGTATCCATTCAAATCTTTCACCAAGTAACAAAATCCTTCACATTCTTCTTACTTAAACCCTGCAGATGAAAGAATTTAGTAAGACCTACTAACTGGATCCTCCTATAGATAAACAGTAACTACTATAATACTACCTCCTATGTACAAGAATATAACTACTATAATACTGCTCCTATGTACAAGAATATAACTATTATAATACTACTCCTATGTACAAGAATATAACTACTATAATACTACCTCCTATGTACAAGAATATAACTACTATAATACTACCTCCTATGTACAAGAATATAACTACTATAATACTGCTCCTATGTACAAGAATATAACTACTATAATACTACTTCTATGTACAAGAATATAACTACTATAATACTGCTCCTATGTACAAGAATATAACTATTATAATACTACTCCTATGTACAAGAATATAACTACTATAATACTGCTCCTATGTACAAGAATATAACTACTATAATACTGCTCCTATGTACAAGAATATAACTACTATAATACTGCTCCTATGTACAAGAATATAACTACTATAATACTGCTCCTATGTACAAGAATATAACTACTATAATACTGCTCCTATGTACAAGAATATAACTACTATAATACTACTCCTATGTACAAGAATATAACTACTATAATACTACCTCCTATGTACAAGAATATAACTACTATAATACTGCTCCTATGTACAAGAATGTAAATACTATAATACTGCTCCTATGTACAAGTATGTAACTACTATAATACTGCTCCAATGTACAAGAATATAACTATTATAATACTACTCCTATGTACTGGAATATAACTACTATAACACTGCTCCTATGTACAAGAATATAACTACTATAATACTACTCCTATGTACAAGAATATAACTACTATAATACTGCTCCTATGTACAAGAATGTAAATACTATAATACTGCTCCTATGTACAAGTATGTAACTACTATAATACTGCTCCAATGTACAAGAATATAACTACTATAATACTACTCCTATGTACAGGAATATAACTACTATAACACTGCTCCTATGTACAAGAATATAACTACTATAATACTACTCCTATGTACAAGAATATAACTACTATAATACTACTCCTATGTATAAGAATATAACTACTATAATACTGCTCCTATGTATAAGAATATAACTACTATAATACTGCTCCTATGTACAAGAATATAACTACTATAATACTACTCCTATGTACAAGAATAGAACTACTATAATACTACTCCTATGTACAAGAATATAACTACTATAATACTGCTCCTATGTACAAGAATATAACTACTATAAGGCTGTATTCACACAGAGTAACGCCAGGCGTTTTTTGTGTGTTTTTTGCACATAGCGCCGCGTTTACGACACGTAGCGCCGTGTTAACGCCGCGTATACACCGCGTTAACGCCGCGCTATTTAGCGGTGGCGTTGCCCGGCGTTAACGCGGCGTATACGCCGCGTTAACGCGGCGTAAACGCGGCGCTATGTGCAAAAAACACACAAAAAACGCCTGGCGTTACTCTGTGTGAATACAGCCTTATACTGCTTCTATGTACAAGAATATAACTACTATAACACTGGTCCTATGTACAAGAATATACAAGTGGGGCAAAAAAGTATTTAGTCAGTCCCCAATAGTGCAAGTTCCACCACTTAAAAAGATGAGAGGCGTCTGTAATTTACATCAGAGGTAGACCTCAACTATGAGAGACAAAATGAGAAAACAAATCCAGAAAATCACATTGTCTGATTTTGTAAGAATTTATTGGCAAATTATGGTGGAAAATAAGTATTTGGTCAGTAACAAAGTTTCATCTCAATACTTTGTTCTCTCTCCTTTGTTGGTAATGACAGAGGTCAAACATTTTCTGTAAGTCTTCACAAGGTTGGCACACACTGTTGTTGGTATGTTGGCCCATTCCTCCATGCAGATCTCCTCTAGAGCAGTGATGTTTTGGGGCTGTCGCTTGGCAATACGGACTTTCAACTCCCTCCAAAGGTTTTCTATAGGGTTGAGATCTGGAGACTGGCTAGGCCACTCCAGGACCTTGAAATGCTTCTTACAAAGCCACTCCTTTGTTGCCCTGGCGGTGTGCTTTGGATCATTGTCATGTTGAAAGACCCAGCCACGTTTCATCTTCAATGCCCTTGCTGATGGAAGGAGGTTTGCACTCAAAATCTCACGATACATGGCCCCATTCATTCTTTCATGTACCCGGATCAGTCGTCCTGGCCCCTTTGCAGAGAAACAGCCCCAAAGCATGATGTTTCCACCCCCATCCTTTACAGTAGGTATGGTGTTTGATGGATGCAACTCAGTATTCTTTTTCCTCCAAACATGTAAAGTTGTGTTTCTACCAAACAGTTCCAGTTTGGTTTCATCAGACCATAGGACATTCTCCCAATACTCTTCTGGATCATCCAAATGCTCTCTAGCAAACTTCAGACGGGCCCGGACATGTACTGGCTTAAGCAGTGGGACACGTCTGGCACTGCAGGATCTGAGTCCCTGGCGGCGTAGTGTGTTACTGATGGTAGGCTTTGTTACATTGGTCCCAGCTCTCTGCAGTTCATTCACTAGGTCCCCCCGCGTGGTTCTGGGATTTTTGCTCACCGTTCTTGTGATCATTTTGACCCCACGGGGTGAGATTTTGCGTGGAGCCCCAGAGCGAGGGAGATTATCAGTGGTCTTGTATGTCTTCCATTTTCTAATTATTGCTCCCACAGTTGATTTCTTCAATCCAAGCTGGTTGCCTATTGCAGATTCAGTCTTCCCAGCCTGGTGCAGGGCTACAATTTTGTTTCTGGTGTCCTTTGACAGCTCTTTGGTCTTCACCATAGTGGAGTTTGGAGTGTGACTGTTTGAGGGTGTGCACAGGTGTCTTTTTATACTGATAAGTTTAAACAGGTGCCATTACTACAGGTAATGAGTGGAGGAAAGAGGAGACTCTTAAAGAAGAAGTTACAGGTCTGTGAGAGCCAGAAATCTTGATTGTTTGTAGGTGACAAAATACTTATTTTCCACCATAATTTGCAAATAAATTCTTACAAAATCAGACAATGTGATTTTCTGGATTTGTTTTCTCATTTTGTCTCTCACAGTTGAGGTCTACCTATGATGTAAATTACAGACGCCTCTCATCTTTTTAAGTGGTGGAACTTGCACTATTGGTGACTGACTAAATACTTTTTTGCCCTACTGTAACTACTATAATACTGCCCCTATGTACAAGAATATAACTACTATAATACTGCCCCTATGTACAAGAATATAACTACTATAATACTGCTCCTATGTACAAGAATATAACTACTATAATACTGCCCCTATGTACAAGAATATAACTACTATAATACTGCTCCTATGTACAAGAATATAACTACTATAATACTGCCCCTATGTACAAGAATATAACTACTATAATACTGCTCCTATGTACAAGAATATAACTACTATAATACTGCCCCTATGTACAAGAATATAACTACTATAATACTGCTCCTATGTACAAGAATATAACTACTATAATACTGCCCCTATGTACAAGAATATAACTACTATAATACTACTCCTATGTACAAGAATATAATTACTATAATACTCCTCCTATGTACAAGAATATAACTACTATAATACTACTCCTATGTACAAGAATATAATTACTATAATACTCCTCCTATGTACAAGAATATAACTACTATAATACTGCCCCTATGTACAAGAATATAACTACTATAATACTACTCCTATGTATAAGAATATAATTACTATAATACTCCTCCTATGTACAAGAATATAACTACTATAATACTACTCCTATGTACAAGAATATAACTACTATAATACTGCTCCTATGTACAAGAATATAACTACTATAATACTGCCCCTATGTACAAGAATATAACTACTATAATACTACTCCTATGTACAAGAATATAATTACTATAATACTCCTCCTATGTACAAGAATATAACTACTATAATACTACTCCTATGTACAAGAATATAACTACTATAATACTGCTCCTATGTACAAGAATATAACCACTATAATACTACCTTCTATGTACAAGAATATAACTACTATAATACTGCTCCTATGTACAAGAATATAACTACTATAATACTACCTCCTATGTACAAGAATATAACTACTATAATACTACTCCTATGTACAAGACTATAACTACTATAATACTACTCCTATGTACAAGAATATAACTACTATAATACTCCTCCTATGTACAAGAATATAACTACTATAATACCGCTCCTATGTACAAGAATATAACTACTATAATACTACCCCTATGTACAAGACTATAACTACTATAATACTGCTCCTATGTACAAGAATATAACTACTATAATACTACTCCTATGTACAAGAATATAACTACTATAATACTGCTCCTATGTACAAGAATATAACTACTATAATACTACCTCCTATGTACAAGAATATAACTACTATAATACTGCTCCTATGTACAAGAATATAACCACTATAATACTACCTTCTATGTACAAGAATATAACTACTATAATACTACTCCTATGTACAAGAATATAACTACTATAATACTGCTCCTATGTACAAGAATATAACTACTATAATACTCCTCCTATGTACAAGAATATAACTACTATAATACTCCTCCTATGTACAAGAATATAACTACTATAATACTGCTCCTATGTACAAGAATATAACCACTATAATACTACCTTCTATGTACAAGAATATAACTACTATAATACTGCTCCTATGTACAAGAATATAACTACTATAATACTGCTCCTATGTACAAGAATATAACTACTATAATACTACCTCCTATGTACAAGAATATAACTACTATAATACTCCTCCTATGTACAAGAATATAACTACTATAATACTCCTCCTATGTACAAGAATATAACTACTATAATACCGCTCCTATGTACAAGAATATAACTACTATAATACTACCCCTATGTACAAGACTATAACTACTATAATACTGCTCCTATGTACAAGAATATAACTACTATAATACTACTCCTATGTACAAGAATATAACTACTATAATACTGCTCCTATGTACAAGAATATAACTACTATAATACTACCTCCTATGTACAAGAATATAACTACTATAATACTACCTCCTATGTACAAGAATATAACTACTATAATACTGCTCCTATGTACAAGAATATAACTACTATAATACTACTTCTATGTACAAGAATATAACTACTATAATACTGCCCCCTATGTACAAGAATATAACTACTATAATACTACTCCTATGTACAAGAATAGAACTACTATAATACTGCTCCTATGTACACGAATATAACTACTATAGTACTACTTCTATGTACAAGAATATAACTACTATAATACTGCTCCTATGTACATGAATATAACTACTATAATACTACTCCCATGTACAAGAATATAACTACTATAATACTACTTCTATGTACAAGAATATAACTACTATAATACTGCTCCTATGTACATGAATATAACTACTATAATACTACTCCTATGTACAAGATTATAACTACTATAATACTACCTCGTATGTACAAGATTATAACTACTATAATACTACCTCCTATGTACAAGAATATAAATGCTATAATACTGCTCCTATGTACAAGAATATAACTACTATAATACTGCTCCTATGTACAAGAATATAACTACTATAATACTGCTCCTATGTACAAGAATATATCTACTATAATACTGCTCCTATGTACAAGAATATAACTACTATAATACTACTTCTATGTACAAGAATATAACTACTATAATACTGCTCCTATGTACATGAATATAACTACTATAATACTACTTCTATGTACAAGAATATAACTACTATAATACTGCCCCCTATGTACAAGAATATAACTACTATAATACTGCTCCTATGTACAAGAATATAACTACTATAATACTACTTCTATGTACAAGAATATAACTACTATAATACTGCCCCCTATGTACAAGAATATAACTACTATAATACTGCTCCTATGTACAAGAATATAACTACTATAATACTGCTCCTATGTACATGAATATAACTACTATAATACTACTCCCATGTACAAGAATATAACTACTATAATACTACTATGTACAAGAATATAACTGCTACAATACTGCTCCTATGTACATGAATATAACTACTATAATACTGCCCCCTATGTACAAGAATATAACTACTATAATACTGCTCATATGTACACGAATATAACTACTATAATACTACTCCCATGTACAAGAATATAACTACTATAATACTACTTCTATGTACAAGAATATAACTACTATAATACTACCTCCTATGTACAAGAATATAACTACTATAATACTACTTCTATGTACAAGAATATAACTACTATAATACTACCTCCTATGTACAAGAATATAACTACTATAATACTACTTCTATGTACAAGAATATAACTACTATAATACTGCTCCTATGTACAAGAATATAACTACTATAATACTGCTCCTATGTACAAGAATATAACTACTATAATACTGCACTCTAGTCGTTATTACACCGACGCTTCCTTGTTACTATCAGTCATTATATAACTATATGAAATCCTCCATATGAACTAGAGCTATATGGCCACATCCGCACAGGGTTCGGTATTCTGTTGCTTCGCTCCGTGTAGGACACAAACTACTTTGTGAATTATTCACATTAGCAATAAAATTACATAAATACCCCTTGACAGAGAATGTTGGTAATTATATCTCACGGACAACAATGTCCCCAAACTTCTCCAAGGCTTTGATTACTCAACCATGGCTCAAGTGAATAATTTGGCTTTCACTGAAAAAACAAGCACATTCATCCTGACGACAATGAAGAGACAGTTTTAATTAAACCTTATCAAAAGATGAATACAAGGGGAAAAAAAAAAACCAGCTTTCTTTCCCCATTCCTGCTTACGGTTTTCATGTGTGCGCTGTATAGCGGTATGTTCATGCTATAATTAACCGCTGCCCAAGGAATGTCGGACTTGTGTTAATGTTGGTTAAGATTTAATTACTTCGATTATCTAGAGAGTTAGACTATTCTTAAAGTGCTAATTCTCTTCCCGGCTTTTCAGATACCTCAGGTTACAAGTAGTGAAAAGGTCCAAGAAAATGTACCTTAACTCGCGCTAGTGCCGATGAATAAGCCGCAACGAAGAGCAAACGTCCAACATCCTGCTTGTATCTCAATCCCCCATTCAGGACCTTCATTTGATAGCTAGAGTGGATACAAAGAGGGTTCCTTTCTTCGGAGGACTGAACACAATTGTTTATAACAAGAGCAGCCCATTGAACTTAAGGGGAATTGTGTAATACTTTAGTTCCCCTGCGGAGGTGCTATAGGGAAACTGAGCAGAGGTGATAACTTGTTTTTTTGAATTGTCATGTGATCAGCTTATGATCAGGGGATCTTTTGAACAAATATAAATCGGAGTGAAAAAAACATTTACGCACAAGGCCTCCCGGGGGGGGGGGGGGGGTGTTTCTGTCGTCCGCCTCGGGTGGCGAAACAGGCAGGTTCACCACTGGGCGGCAATCTTGCCTGAGCTGAGGTGCTTTACAGCCGAGGTCAATCTGAATACCAGAGGATCCTGTGGTGTGGCCTCTAACATAAGGCTACAAAGATCCAGCAGAAGAAAACCCCATCTAGAAGTGAATTTTTCAACTAGCAGAAAAAAGTAAGCGTCACGCCCGATCTTCCGGCAGATTCCACCTGATAATTCCCACTGAAGTGAATGAGAGATGGAATTATACTGGATTTTGCCGTCAGCTTTGATGGTATGCTGACCGATATCTCTTCACCGTCAGAAGGTCGGGCGTAGTGTTATTGCTGCATACTAAGGAACGCCCCCTCTGACAGTACAAAGCTATTGAACAGTACTGTCAGGGGGCGTTCCCTAGTCTAATACTGACCTTAAGCTATAAGGCCCACCCTTCTGTCAGTAGAGAGATATTGGTGCCGAAACTAACAACACCAATATCTCCAACACTATTTGCAGCAGACAGATGGCTCATAGGAACCGG
The DNA here is from genome assembly GCF_031893055.1 of Leptodactylus fuscus. Classification (NCBI taxonomy): domain Eukaryota; kingdom Metazoa; phylum Chordata; class Amphibia; order Anura; family Leptodactylidae; genus Leptodactylus; species Leptodactylus fuscus. The sequence goes on along the minus strand of NC_134268.1, from coordinate 211,371,848 downwards.
TATTCTGAAGATGACTTACTGATTTCTATGGGAGAGTGTTGTGGGAATACTCTGTGCAAGCGTCATTGTGCAGGGAGTGGGAGGAGATAACCTGTGACCATCATCAACTCCAACTCTTTACATCCTTCAATAGGCGTCGCTTCACTGATTTGGGCACAGTTGGAATTTTTTCTCTAGCCCTCGCCGTTCTTGAACAATTGGTGCTGTTCCTTTCAGCACCAATATTCTAATTAGGCTGTCTGTCAAGTGGGTGGACACAGACATCATCTAGAGCAGACCTTGGCAATGTACAGCCCGCGGGCCACATCCGGCCCTCTAACTGCTTCTATCTGGCCCGCATAGCTAGTGGAGGTTTGTTCAAGGATATGTGATGATGTCATCACAGCCTATCACCAGGATAGGCTATGACTCGTTAGTGGGCGGAGCCACACAGGACTGTGTGCTTGCTGCAAGCTGCCGGCAATGGAGGCTGCTGGATGATAGAGAGAAGAGTCAGCATGTGTGAGCAAGAAGGGGGAACTAGGGGCAGATGTAAGGGGCAGTTAAATGTCCGTCTCTAGTTGCCCCCAGTTTAATGTCCCCCTCCAACTACCCCCACTGTTAATGTCCCCCTCCAGCTGCCCCACTTTAATGCCCCCCCCTAGTTTCTTCTAGTTTATACTGGGGCATGCAGAGAGAGACTTGGGACATATGGAGGGGAACATTATAATGTGGGGGGCATATAATATACAAGTGACTGTAGGAGGATTATACTGTGTGGGGGCACATGGAAAGATGATTGAGAATGGGTGGAGTCCGCATAGAAGTGGGCGGAGCTAAATTTGCCACAGCACACACGGCCCTCTAGAACCGTTTAAATTTTTACATGTGGCCCCATGGGAAAATAAATTGCCCACCCCTGATCTAGAGCCTAGCCCCGCCTATCTGACAACCAGCAGCATTACTGTGCTGGTGCTAAAAGAAATTAAGGAACAGTTGGGGGTAGAAAAAAAATTCCAACTGTGCTGGAATGAACGCGGCGGCGCCTATTGAAGGAGGCAACAACTGGATGGAGTTGGGGGAGGTGGTGAAAGGTCCATCGTTAATAATCATATTAGTTAGGAATATGCTTATGACTAACAATACTAATGTTCTAATTAATTAAATTCATATTTTTAAGCATAGAACATTCTAAACCGTTCCGTACACTTACAGTAACTTATCAGGGTGCAGAAAACCAACTAAAAATGGCGCCAAAGTACAAAGCTGCAAGAACTTGGGAGAAGAAATAAATTCTTTGTAAAGCTGGTCCTCCCCCCCCCCCCACCCAATAAAAGGGCAGCAGACTTTTATATCTCACCCCCATTGAGAGTCGCTATTATTCGCACCGACATTAAAGCAATTTATTTAGAAAAGAAATGTGTTTTAGTTCAAAGAGAAGCAGTTCCAGATTCATTACAAGTTTACCGGAGTGGTCAGCCATTGTTATGAAAATGGCTCATAGCACAACTCTACGTCTCGGAGTGAAAGGCAAGACCAAAGAGCCACTGAGAACGTCTTCTGGGTGTGAAAATCTCCTTTCAGGGCCGGTGTTTGATGTTGATGTCGGCCATTTTCTTACTAATATCAATATTTATGATGTGTTTATGTTCATTTATAATACTGGTGTCTTCTTATGGGGCAAGGGCTGAAGACCCCCTCATGGCCCAGGTACATCTGCTCCTTCTGCATCCCCTATAGCTATGTTGTGCAGGGATCAAGAACATTGTCATGGAGGATCCATAGCTACATTAATAGACTCTTATTCTCCATAACTCCACACGATGAAGCTCAGGTCAAAATGGTGGAGGCCACCGACAGGATGGAACTGGCCCACTGGAGTGTTAGAGCATCCTCTGGCTCTAAGACAATAATGAACACCACAGGTCTAGAAGAAGACAACTCAATTTGGAAAGTAATAGGGTCTGTTTCCTAGTGGTTGACGGAGGGTGGATCTCAGGGATCATTTTATCTGGGAGTCCTGAGAAACATCAGTTCAACATTCATCGCCTATGGAAGACGGAACTAGCCCAACAGATGATCCTATGGTGGGCTCAGGCCTGAACACCATAATGGACACCACATATCCAGAACAGGACAACCCAAATTGGAGAATAATAGGGTCTGTTTTCTAGTGGTTGATGGAGGGTGGATCTCCGGATCATTTTATCTGGTAGTCATCAGTCCAACACTCATCACCTGTAGTGGAAGTCACTAATAAGATGGAGTTAGCCAACCAGAGGATCCTATGGTCGGCTCAGACCCGAACACAATAATGGACACCAAAGTTCCAGAAGAGGACAACCCAACTTGGAGAATAATAGGTTCTGTTTCCTAGTGGTTGATGTAGAGTGGATCTCCGGGATGATTTTATCTGGAGGTCCTGAGAAACACCAATCCAACGTTCATCACCTACTATAAAGGAGACGCTTTTGCTTATGGGCGCGTTGCGTCTACTGTTAAGGTGAACGTCCACCATTTTGTCAGAAGTGTAATATTCTATGGTGATTTTTTTAATACATTGAAACCTCTTTGAGACGACCACCCAAAATTGGTCTACAAGTGGTCTTCTAAGGAATGATCTTTTCAAAGAAGATGGCTAGTATGGAAAACTGTGGTCTGGATAAGTGGGTGGTCTTCTCAAAGAGGTGGTCTTTTGGAGACGCTTCACTGTCTATCCTTATAAGATCTAGATCTTTTTAGGGACAGAGCTCCATATCCTAGACAGAGTGCCCTGCTATGTACTGGCGATGGGGCAAGAACTCACCCTAAAACCCCAAGCATGGTCCATCATAAACTTCCTTGCTACCAGGTCTTTTCATCTAGAACAAACATCATGGCACCCATTGTGGCACTATCTAGGCACTATAATGTATTATACTGTTATTTTAGGGCAGTATCGCAGTATTTTTTTTTCTGTGTTGGCAATGATCAGAAAAATGGGTCAAATTTTTTTTTTTTTTTCAGAAACAGCGCCAGTAAGTATGCAAGGTTTCCGATACTGCAGCTCAGCCCCATTCAAGAGACTCAGCTGCACAAACAAGAAAAAACTTTGACCATGAGAGACTCCTAACCTATATCCATTATATGTGGGTACCTCATGAAGAATATACAGGTCAAAATCATCTTATGGGCACTGGCCAGAGATCTATTATATACTGCATAAGGATGGCCAATTATATGTACCCATAATGATAAACTACATCCTGCAAAAAACAAGCCCTCATATGACCACAACAATGACAAACAATTTTTTTTTTCTCTAAAATATATTTTTACTGTGAGGAAGTACAAAAAAAAGTAAAACAAACAAAAAAATCATAAATGTTTGGTGTCACCATATACGTGTTACCCCATTAGATAAACTTATCTTATTATATATATATATTCTGCATGGAAAACAGATTAAAAAAAAAAACATGACAGAACTGCAATTTTTTGGGTTTTTGTCTTCAACAAAATATAATAAAAAGTTGATCAAAATGTATGTACCAATGGTTCCATTGAAAAATTTAAGTCATCCTCCAAAAAACAAGCCCTCATATTAATCTAGGTCTTAAAAAAATGTACTAAAAGTTGATCAATACTTTATATGTACTGTACAAAGGCTCAATTGAAAAATACAACTCACCCTCTGAAAAAACAAGCTCTCATATTAATCTAGGTCTGAAAAAAATGTAATAAAAGTTGATCAATACTTTATATGTACTGTACAAAGGCTCCATTGAAAAATACAACTCACCCTCTGAAAAAACAAGCTCTCATATTAATTTACGGAGCTGTAAAAAAAAAAAAAAAAAAAAAAAAAAAAAGCATGGATTTTGGAATAGTTCACTCATGAAGTGACAAGCAAGGGGCTGTTAAGGGGTCAAGTTCCCCCTGATGCCCTGAGGTTGTACCACTATTTCAGGGCAATAATAACACTTTTTTTTTTCTCTAATCCCGGGCAAATCTACACATTTTGAGGAATTTATATATTTATATTATATATATGCATGAAATATTTCCATAGGAATGATCGTGGAGCGGAGCAGTGTTCAGTAGGGCCGGGTTAGGCTGATTTACAAAAAAAAAATACAAAACCCCCCATTTTTTGTACAAATCAATTCTGAACTAAAAAGGCAACTCTGGCAATGTGGGCCGTTCCTGGCTTGTCAGGAGCCGCTCACAACCAGCTAGCTATCATTCCAATGTCTATTGCAATCAAGTCGACCGTCCCACCAGAATGACAGCAACGCCGGCCCCCAATTCACTCCCCTTCACGGCAGTGACACTTGGCTCTCAGAGCTTTCCTCTCCCCTTAAAAGAACTCATTTAGTCATAATTAACTATTCTCTGCATATCCCCCAAGGTATGGTAATTGTACTAAAAGGCAACAACTGAAGCATTCATTCGGGGGTTCTATTCCCTTCTCGCCTCACTCTGCCTTTTTTGTCGTGATACTTTTTTGTTTTTTTCTTCCTCGCTCGCCTCCTCCCTAGTAACGTTACGGGCAAAGGAAAGGAATGGAAACCAAGATCAAGTGTTCCAACAAAAGAACAAATATGTCAAAATGTTCAAAGGACGCCGGCTAAATGGCCCTGTGTACACCAGACAAGTAAAGTCAATCAAAACAGAATATCCAACATGCAAATTACCAAAACCGCATGTCCGAAAAGAGATCGTCCCCCGATGGTGCCAATGGTCTTACAATCCATGCCTTGTGTAGGAAAGACTTGTGCGAAAATTGGCCACAACATTTTTAGGTGACAATGCAAATTCTATCGCCTATCGTTTTTGTTTTCTCGTATGGTTGGAAAAACCTTTTGGGCCACGACTGCGGAATTCTCCATAGTTATGTATTTGACGGAAAAATAAAAATTCTTGCCGAAGGGGGTAAAGCTTTTAGGTGTATATATGGTAAGGCTGGATGCATATCGACCACTAGAGCTCATATACAATCAATGATCTTGCTCAGTGGCGTAACCTAAAGTCTTGTGGGTTCTGATGCAATCTTTTGTCCCCCTATCTCGTCCCTACAGCAAATTCTTGATAGTGATGGTTACGGGTGCTAAGGAGTGTAATCCACCTTAGTGTGGTCGGGGTAATCTGTGAGTCTCCTTGGCTTATGGGCCAGATGGAAGCTGCAAACACAATACAGATGCCAGTGCTTATGGGCCCCCTAAGGCTCCTGAGCCCCGGTGCGACTGCACCCCCTCAAGTTATGCCCATGATCTTGCCCATATAGAGGGGCCTGGAAGCCCTTCTATAAAGGAAAAATATGACAGGTTATGGGTTTTAGAATTTTGGAGATGACAAGTTGATCCAAGGTTTTATATTGAATATCAAATTCAAGAAAGGCAATTGGCATCAGCCTCATGGTTTATTTTTGTCTTCCTCTAGATCAACACTGTAGGGGTTATACTTGATGGACCTGTGCCTCCACCCAACCTCATCTACTATGTTACTATATTCCAAAATTGCAAATGTGCCAAGGCAGAGTGGCCATAAGGGATACTGAAAAAACCCAAATCTGTCAAACTAGGGATTCTGCATTGATTCTGTTCTGAATCGTCTTGACCAGAGTGAAGATAAGCAATAAAGAGGGTCTCGCTCTATGGAGGACTGTCCTGTATTACACAGACATCCCATTGATTTGAAAGGACACTGTGTAATACTTAGTTTTTCCTGTGGTGGCGCTGCTGGGAAACTGAGCACTTTCCAATGAACCTCTCAACATGATAACAGTTTCTGTAAAAATCACCTTTTAATAGTCACCTTATTATGAACACAGACAGGATTACAATGACAGCTAACGCCTATATATTTATTTAACACAGGGTCCACCAATAGGTGACATCACGGCTCTCCTGCTCCCCCTACCTGCACAATGACCTCTGTACAGCCACAGAGCATGCCCACAACTCTCGTCCAAGTCTGTGAATCATCTCCAGATTACAGATTTGTATGATCCATGTGGCTGCTGTAAAGCATATCATTGACTGCGGTTATCATAATCATGGTCTGATTTAGCAAAAAAATTGGTGATACATTCTCTTTATGGCCAATGTCCAACAACCCGAGTCACAGGGGTGCGACCACAGCTGGGTTAAGGAAGATCAGGACAAGAACTGTAGACCTCCTGAACTCATACACCAGCACAGTTTCCATCAGCGTGGATGGCCGCCATGCACTTAGATGGGGCACTTAACCAAGGGGGAACATGAATTGCACATTTCATGCCCATGTCACAAAAAGGGGGCAATGTTCCTTTGGTAAAAAGGGGCATTGGCTACCCAAAAATTTTCATGGTGCACTCCACATGCCAAGACTCCCATGTCTCAACTAATAACAGTTGGCAAGTATGAACTAGGCAAAGTGCAGTGGGGTATTATAAATGGTGTCTGGTAGATAGGGGCCCTGCTACAGATTATACCTCTGAGTAAGGAGGAGGACAGGAGGAATATAAAGGTTCTTGGGTATGGTGCAGGTAAGGACCAAAATATTCCGCTTTAGGCATGCCACTGATTGGACACAGGAATAGCAGAATGCCCTTGCCTGTGACAGCCAATAGTTTGATGTTCCGTACTTCTTCTCCCGACACCATGCCGTAACCTTATGTGACCCACTTACTTTTTTTCTCCTTAAATACAAACATTTGATCATCCAGCAGCTGGTAAAAATGTATATCTTCCAAATCCTGCTCCAGACTTCAGGCATCAACAGTCACCCCTTGAATTTGTGCATGGGAAAGAGTGAAAAATAAAATCTTCACATAAAAAAAAATCCCAGATGATTTTAGCGAAGTTTAATCTGCTGTATTCCAGCCTTTGGGCGATCGTGCTCTCTTAACTAACTCGAAAATTCTTCTGTAATGCGCAGCTCTGGTGGTTAATGTAAGTTTTCATTCTCAAATGTTCTCTATGACCTGAGCCCCTGAGCAGTGTTAGAAATCTCAGGAACACTTAAAATGTTTCAAGTAAATTGTAAGTCAGAAATCTGGAACATTATATATTTTATATAGATACAGTCCTATGAAAAAGTTTGGGCACCCCTATTAATCTTAATCATTTTTTGTTCTAAATATTTTGGTGTTTGCAGCAGCCATTTCAGTTTGATATATCTAATAACTGATGGACACAGTAATATTTCAGGAGTGAAATGAGGTTTATTGTACTAACAGAAAATGTGCAATATGCATTAAACCAAAATTTGACCGGTGCAAAAGTATGGGCACCCTTATCATTTTATTGATTTGAATTCCCCTAACTACTTTTTACTGACTTACTGAAGCACAAAATTGGTTTTGTAACCTCAGTGAGCTTTGAACTTCATAGCCAGATGTATCCAATCATAAGAAAAGGTATTTAAGGTGGCCAATTGCAAGTTGTTCTCCTATTTGAATCTCCTCTGAAGAGTGGCATCATGGGCTACTCAAAACAACTCTCAAATGATCTGAAAACAAAGATTGTTCAACATAGTTGTTCAGGGGAAGGATACAAAAAGTTGTCTCAGAGATTTAACCTGTCAGTTTCCACTGTGAGGAACATAGTAAGGAAATGGAAGACCACAGGGACAGTTCTTGTTAAGCCCAGAAGTGGCAGGCCAAGAAAAATATCAGAAAGGCAGAGAAGAAGAATGGTGAGAACAGTCAAGGACAATCCACAGACCACCTCCAAAGAGCTGTAGCATCATCTTGCTGCAGATGAAGCAAGGAGAAGCTGTATGGGAGAGTGATGAGAAAGAAGCCGTTTCTGCACGTACGCCACAAACAGAGTCGCCTGAGGTATGCAAAAGCACATTTGGACAAGCCAGCTTCATTTTGGATGAAGGTCCTGTGGACTGATGAAACAAAGATTGAGTTGTTTGGTCATACAAAAAGGCGTTATGCATGGGGTCCAAAAAAACAGCATTCCAAGAAAAACACTTGCTACCCACTGTAAAATTTGGTGGAGGTTCCATCATGCTTTGGGGCTGTGTGGCCAATGCTGGCACCGGGAATTTTGTTAAAGTTGAGGGTCGCATGGATTCCAATCAGTATCAGCTGATTCTTGAGAATAATGTTCAAGAATCAGTGACGAAGTTGAAGTTATGCCGGGGATGGATATTTCAGCAAGACAATAATCCAAAACACCGCTCCAAATCCTCAGGCATTCATGCAGAGGAACAATTACAATGTTCTGGAATGGCCATCCCAGTCCCCAGACCTGAATATCATTGAACATCTGTGGGATGATTTGAAGCGGGCTGTCCATGCTCGGCCACCATCACACTGAACTGAACTTGAATTGTTTTGTAAAGAGGAATGGTCCAAAATACCTTCATCCAGGATCCAGGAACTGATTAAAAGCTACATGAAGCGACTAGAGGCTGTTATCTTTGTAAAAGGAGGATCTACTAAATATTAATGTCACTTTTCTGTTGAGGTGCCCATACTTTTGCACCGGTCAAATTTTGGTTTAATGCATATTGCACATTTTCTGTTAGTACAATAAACCTCATTTCAATCCTGAAATATTACTGTGTCCATCAGTTATTAGATATATCAAACTGAAATGGCTGCTGCAAACACCAAAATATTTAGAACTAAAAATGATTAAGATTAATAGGGGTGCCCAAACTTTTTCATAGGACTGTATATACCAGTATACACGTAATATACTGTATATATATATATATATATATATAATTATAAATTATTTTACTCAGCAGGAACACAATAGAATTAGAATTATCCAACTACAACTACTGTATCTATAGTATTAGCTAAATATTGTAGAGGTGAGTTTTACCTCTGGTTACAAAATAAATTCATCTACATACTATGCTAATGTATATCCTGTATTATACTCCAGAGCTGCGCTCACTATTCTGCTGGTGCAGTCACTGTGTACATACATTACATTACTTATCCTGTATTATACTCCAGAGCTGCACTCACTATTCTGCTGGTGCAGTCACTGTGTACATACATTACATTACTTATCCTGTATTATACTCCAGAGCTGCGCTCACTATTCTGCTGGTGCAGTCACTGTGTATATACATTACATTACTTATCCTGTATTATACTCCAGAGCTGCGCTCACTATTCTGCTGGTGCAGTCACTGTGTACATACATTACATTACTTATCCTGTATTATACTCCAGAGCTGCGCTCACTATTCTGCTGGTACAGTCACTGTGTACATACATTACATATCCTATATTACACTCCAGAGCTGCGCTCACTATTCTGCTGGTGCATTCATTGTGTACATACATTACATTACTTATCCTGTATTATACTCCAGAGCTGCGCTCACTATTCTGCTGGTACAGTCACTGTGTACATACATTACATTACTTATCCTGTATTATACTCCAGAGCTGCGCTCACTATTCTGCTGGTACAGTCACTGTATACATACATTACATTACTTATCCTGTATTATACTCCAGAGCTGCGCTCACTATTCTGCTGGTACAGTCACAGTGTACATACATTACATTACTTATCCTGTATTATACTCCAGAGCTGCGCTCACTATTCTGCTGGTGCAGTCACTGTGTACATACATTACATTACTTATCCTGTATTATACTCCAGAGCTGCGCTCACTATTCTGCTGGTACAGTCACTGTGTACATACATTACATTACTTATCCTGTATTATACTCCAGAGCTGCGCTCACTATTCTGCTGGTACAGTCACTGTGTACATACATTACATTACTTATCCTGTATTATACTCCAGAGCTGCACTCACTATTCTGCTGGTACAGTCACTGTGTATATACATTACATTACTTATCCTGTATTATACTCCAGAGCTGCGCTCACTATTCTGCTGGTACAGTCACTGTGTACATACATTACATTACTTATCCTATATTATACTCCAGAGCTGCGCTCACTATTCTGCTGGTGCATTCATTGTGTACATACATTACATTACTTATCCTGTATTATACTCCAGAGCTGCGCTCAATATTCTGCTGGTACAGTCACTGTGTACATACATTACATTACTTATCCTGTATTATACTCCAGAGCTGCGCTCAATATTCTGCTGGTACAGTCACTGTGTACATACATTACATTACTTATCCTGTATTATACTCCAGAGCTGCGCTCACTATTCTGCTGGTACAGTCACTGTGTACATACATTACATTACTTATCCTGTATTATACTCCAGAGCTGCGCTCACTATTCTGCTGGTACAGTCACTGTGTACATACATTACATTACTTATCCTGTATTATACTCCAGAGCTGCGCTCACTATTCTGCTGGTGCAGTCACTGTGTACATACATTACATTACTTATCCTGTATTATACTCCAGAGCTGCGCTCACTATTCTGCTGGTGCAGTCACTGTGTACATACATTACATTACTTATCCTGTATTATACTCCAGAGCTGCGCTCACTATTCTGCTGGTGCAGTCACTGTGTACATACATTACATTACTTATCCTGTATTATACTCCAGAGCTGCGCTCACTATTCTGCTGGTGCAGTCACTGTGTACATACATTACTTATCCTGTATTATACTCCAGAGCTGCGCTCACTATTCTGCTGGTGCAGTCACTGTGTACATACATTACATTACTTATCCTGTATTATACTCCAGAGCTGCGCTCACTATTCTGCTGGTGCAGTCACTGTGTACATACATTACATTACTTATCCTGTATTATACTCCAGAGCTGCGCTCACTATTCTGCTGGTACAGTCACTGTGTACATACATTACATTACTTATCCTGTATTATACTCCAGAGCTGCGCTCAATATTCTGCTGCTACAGTCACTGTGTACATACATTACATTACTTATCCTGTATTATACTCCAGAGCTGCGCTCACTATTCTGCTGGTACAGTCACTGTGTACATACATTACATTACTTATCCTGTATTATACTCCAGAGCTGCGCTCACTATTCTGCTGGTGCAGTCACTGTGTACATACATTACATTACTTATCCTGTATTATACTCCAGAACTGCACTCACTATTCTGCTGGTGCAGTCACTGTGTACATACATTACATTACTTATCCTGTATTATACTCCAGAGCTGCGCTCACTATTCTGCTGGTGCAGTCACTGTGTACATACATTACATTACTTATCCTGTATTATACTCCAGAACTGCACTCACTGTGTATACACATTATCTACTTTCTACCCAATAAAGTACTATTAGGTGAGGGTTTGGGAGTGGATAATACAATCTATCTCTCTATCTTTATTTTTTTACCCAATTGCATTGCAACAATAAACAAAAAAATTATTATTATTTTTTTTTTTTATAAATCCCCCCCCTCCTTATATAGACACATATTTTGGAGCTCAGACACCTCCTGGTTTACAGTTTGGCAGTGTAGATGTACCCCCCCCCCCTCCCTCCATGATGTTGGACTCTCCCGCCCATCCTCCTACCATCATTACTACTGAATATTTTAGTTCTATACAAGGTGACCTAGGAGAGAAGCAAACCTTAGAAGTGGAAGGATATGATAAAAGAGAATAATATTGTGTGCACAGGGGAGAAGCTTTATCTGTGGCCTTGGAGGAATGATGTGTTTTTATCATTACAGCTCGAGATTTAATGATTTCCTCCTTTTTTTTTTTAATATAAATAGCTGGATATTAAATGTGCGAACTGCGGCCGGGCTGACTACGACTACCGCGCACCGACCTTCTAGGAGTCACATCGTCTTTTATAGAACTTCATACACTCAGCAATCTCACATTAGGTGGAGGGGGACTCATTTAATTTGTTTAATTAATGACTTTATAACACCCTATTAGGTAATTAATAGAGGGGGAGGGGTCTTCACTTTAGGATCCTCCATTTTCCTCCAGGATGAGAGAGGTTGAGAAGAGCGTTTCCAACTCCGGAGGTCTGTCCTGTCCAGAATGACACAGGCAACTCATTGATTTGGAAGGACATGGTGTAATGTTTAATTTGGCCTGAGGTGGCGCTGCAAGGAAATAGAACACTTACTGACCAGTCTCACCACCAATGACAGATCATCTGTTCATTGTCAAGGAACCTTTCTAATAAGTAGGGACTGTCCAAAGAGAAGAGCCCCCTTAAAGGGGTGTTATACACTATGTTCATGCTGCAGGACATGTTATCTGGCAGGGGGTGCTTTCTAGACATGCTCGGTACAGGGAGGGGGAGGAGAGAAGCTGTGACATCATCTATAGCCAGTTGTGATGTAATGATGGGGAAGAGGTAGTATGCGTAGAGGTTCTATCTTCTATTGTTATCCTGTATGTGATGTAAACTATGTAACTATGTAAAGGAAACTTTGCATTCTAATACTAGGCTTGGTGGTAAGAGTGAAAAATTGCAGGATATAAAACTTTTTCCAAAAAATAAATTGTGACATGGAAAATTTTATCGTTAAAAAATGGGGCACTTTCTGGCCTCACCTTTCCTTTAAGAGAAAATATGGGTACAAAAACAATATTGGGAGCGACCGGTCATCCACTGAAAGCCATATTGTTCATGGTGTTACATGACTACTAGAGATGAGCGAGTACTGTTGGGATCAGCCGATCCGAACAGCACGCTCGCATAGAAATGAATGGACGTAGCCGGCACGCGGGGGGTTAAGCGGCCGGCCGCCGTCAAAGCGGAAGTACCAGGTGCATCCATTCATTTCTATGGAGCGTGCTGTTCGGATCGGCTGATCCCAACAGTACTCGCTCATCTCTAATGACTACCCCATGCACAAGTGGGACTGCCACCAATGGGTGACTGAGAAAAAATAGCGGAGTTGGAGTCCAAGTTGCTGGTTTGGCCTAGCGGCGCCATAGTCCTACTTGCTACAGGAAATGTCTCAAAAAAACCAGCTGAAAATTTTATTTCAAACCGTTGTATCTGGGTGGAAATTCTCCATCTCGATCGTTGCAGATGAACTAAAACTTAGGACCAATTATAAATTGTTGCGGCAACTTCTTGCCAAAGCGGTGACCCGGCCTTCATCTCCGCTCAGTAGGGAGGCTGCCGGTTTCTTGGCTAAAAAAGAACAGCATTTCCCAACCAGATGCAGAATCTACGAGAGCCAAGAACGCGGCGGCTGATTCACGAGCTCACCCTGACAGGTTCTAGCCTGGTACTAAAAGATAAGAATGTCAAAACACGACTCGTGGCGCCTTTCAATTAAACATTAGTGCGGCACAGTAACAAAAATAATGAAGGATGTTGGGTTTCCTGCTCCCGACTCCTTGTAATTTAGGTTCTGCTGTCTGTCTTTCCGAGACACAGAGATATTTCATGCACATCAGATCAGATATTCTGTACGGCTGGAGATTTATTCCACTGTATTCCAATGCAATTATTTAGGGAACTTCCATTTGGTGTCACTATAGGGGTGTAGAGGTTGCAGCTGCAAGGCCTTGATGCCTGTAGGGGGCGATCCGCCCATTTGCCATGTAAGAAGACAAGTGACAAGAACTCTATCTTACTATACAAATAGTTCACTATGACACAATGTACATTATATATATGGGGAGGGGATCCTGGTATAGTGTTGGTATTGGGACACAGGAGCCTAAAGTTGTCACTAAATGGCCAATTTAAAGGGAATGTATCACCATATCTTAAAAGGTTTTTGTTAGTTCCCCCTAAATTTTTTTCCCAATTTAACCACTGCCCATTCCCAGCCGAATCAACACTTCACTTTGCTTCTTTTTTTATTACGGACTCATTGAGATGGATCCATGAAAATGGAGCCATGTCAAATCCATCAAAATCTAGAGCTCACAGACGACAGACACCACTTGGCCCTAAAGTCTGGTCGTGTGAATAGAGCTTTACATGCAGGGCCATTTCTAGTAAAAAAATTTATTTGAAAAACAAAATTTATAAAGAGTAACAAAAACTATATCGAATTTCACAAAATTTTAAAAAATGATAGAATTTCACAAAATTTATAAAATTTAAATATTGAATTTCACAAAATGTATTTAAAAAATTACAAAATGATAATGAATTTCACAAAATGTATAAAAAAAACAATGAATTTCACAATTTATAAAAAAAATATAACAAAAGGATAATGAATTTCACAAAATTTATAAAAAAAAACCCAATGAATTTCACAATTTATAAAAAAAATATAACAAAATGATATTGAATTTCACAAAATTTATAAAAAAAAAAAAAATATTGAATTTCACAAAATTTATATAAAAAAAAAAAACAATAATGATTTCACAATTTATAAAAAAAAATTATAACAAAAGGATAATGAATTTCACAAAATTTATAAAAAAATAAAAATGTTTTAGGTCACAAAACCTCATTCTGCCATGCATGGGACACATCGTGTTATTTTATGGCACAGAATATCGCTCTGAGACACTAAATCCAGTCCTGTGATATAGAACATGTAGTAGGTTTTTTCCACCATTTTGTAAAATTGGACAAAATTTTGCCCAAGTTATTTAGTGGGATTTTACAGAATCCTATTAATATTATAAATGTGAAAGTTTGTGAGTTTGTGGGTTTGTGGGTTTGGATGTTTGCATGTTCGGATGTTTGTTCCTCAATCACGGAAAAACCGCTCCACCGATTTGGCTGAAATTTTCCACAAACATAGTTAATACACCCGATTAAACAATAGGCTACTTTTCGTCACAATAGCGCACATACGTTTGTGCCAGGACCCCCACAAAACCCAAACTCACACCACCATCTCTGCAATCTCACACACTTTGGACCATAGCAAGCCCCAAAATTCCTATTGCCCTCTGCAGCCTCGCCCCTAACCCCACACAATCACATATACATATACTTTACCACTTTGCCCCTCACCTTAACGATACTGCAGGAGGCGCTCTTTAACGCTCCGGAGCAGCCATGTTTGCCGACCCCCACCGCTCTGACAATCCGCGACACCGCCCACCCATGTCAATACCCCTAGGCGGTCTAATAAATGCAAAAAAAAAAAGTTTAAAAAAAGTAAAAAAAATATTAAAAAATAAATAAAAAGGATTAAAAATTCAAATCACCCCCCTTTCCCTAGAACACATATAAAAGTACTTAAAAACTGTGAAACACATACATGTTAGGTATCCGCGCGTCCTAAATCGCTCGCTCTACAAAGCTATACAAATATTTTTCCTGTTCCGTAAACGCCGTAGCGGGAAAAATGGTCAAAAGTGCCAAACCGCCATTTTTTCACTGTTTTGATTCTGCAAAAAATTTGAATAAAAAGTGATCAAAGCAATAACATTTCCCGAAAATGGTAGAACTACAAAGTACACCCGGTCCTGCAACAAAAGACGCCCTATACATCCCCGTACACGCAAGTACAAAAAAAGTTATGGCTGTCGGAATATGGCGACTTTTCAAAAAATAATTTTTTAACACAGTTTTGGATTTCTTTTTAAGGGGTCAAAATGTAAATAAAACCATATAAATTTGGTATCCTCGGAATCGTAACGAAACACAGAATACAGGGGACAGGTCGTTTTGGTTGCACAGTGAACGCCGTAAAACCAAAGCCCCTAAGAAAGTCGCAGAAATGCATTTTTTTGTCAAATCCACCTCATTCAGAATTTTTTCCCTGCTTCCCAGTACATTATATAGAATAAATAATGGTGGCATCAGGAAGAAAAATTTGTTCCAGGAAAAATTAAGACCTCATATGGCTCTGGGAGCGGAGAAATAAAAAAGTTATGGGGTTTAGAAGGAGGGGAGTCAAAAACGAAAATCAAAAAATGCCATCGGCGGGAAAGGGTTAACTTCAAATACTTCTGTCCCAAAGTCACTATGTAAAGTTTCTCACAACACTGTATATATAGCAGCTCAAATACAAAGTAACTTCAACACAAAAGTCTCACATATTCTCTGAATTACAGCAAAAACAAGATACAAAGTTACATTTCATATCCCATCCCGTATACACAGTACGAAAACCTTACCCCCGCCTGTATATACCCACTGCTACAATCACCGCAGACGAAGTCGCGGGTACCAGCTAGTTCTTCATAAAATTTGGAAATTCACAGACACCCTATAGGTTTAGAAGGTCAGTCCTTTAGACACTCCGAGCCAGAATGATAAGACTGAGGCCCGTTGTAGACAACCGTATGCTGCCGGAATGAATTAAAACCATGAGCAGCACATGGGGGACACGGGGATGACCTCCATGTGCTGCACGTGCACGGGCCATGCTTCTGCGGCTCCCTTCATTAAAGAGGACCTTTCACCATATCTGGGCACAGGCAGTTCTATATACTGACAGTGCGCTGAATTCAGCGCACTGTCGGCTTTCCCGATCTGTGCCCGGTGTGAAGAGCTTACGGTCCGGTACCGTAGCGCTTTAATGTCAGAAGGGCGTTTCTGACCATTAGCCAGAGACGTCCTTCTGCCTCGCTGCGCCAATCGCGCTGTGCTGTGGAGCGGGGAGGAACGCCCCCTCCCTCTGCTCACACAGCTTGTCCGTAGACGAGTATTATCAGGAGAGGGAGGGGGCGTTCCTCCCGGCTCCACAGCACAGCGCGATTGGCGCCGCGAGGCAGAAGGACGTCTCTGGCTAATGGTCAGAAACGCCCTTCTGACTGTAAAGCGCTACGGTACCGGGACCGATAGCGCTTTACACCAGGCATGGATCGGGAAAGCCGACAGTGCGCTGAATTCAGCACACTGTCAGCTTTCTGGCAGTATATAACACTGCCTGTGCCCAGATATGGTGAAAGGTCCTCTTTAAATGAATAGGAGCCATGGAAGCATAGGACAGAAGTAGGACCTGGTCTATATTTTGCGCCTTGGACTGCTGGCCCGCACATGTGACTGTGTAATTCACCCATAGAACTCAATTGGTCCGTGTGCTAGCCGTGAAATACACTGATCATGGCCAAAGTCATCTGCAAGGGGCCTTAGGATAGGTTCACATCTGTGTTGCAGACTGCAGACTCCACCGAATATTCCACCTTATTTGACATAAATATGGGTAAGGAGTAGAGATGAGCGAGTACTGTTCGGATCAGCCGATCCGAACAGCACGCACGCATTGAAATGAATGGATGCACCTGGTACTTCCGCTTTGACGCCGGCCGCTTAACCCCCCGCGTGCCAGCTACGTCCATTCATTTCAATGCGTGTGTGCTGTTCGGATCGGCTGATCCGAACAGTACTCGCTCATCTCTAGTAAGGAGTAGAGATGAGCGAACAGTGTTCTATCGAACACATGTTCGATCGGATATCAGGGTGTTCGCCATGTTCGAATCGAATCGAACACCGCATGGTAAAGTGCACCAAAATTCGATTCCCCTCCCACCTTCCCTGGCGCCTTTTTTGCACCAATAACAGCGCAGGGGAGGTGGGACAGGAACTACGACACCGGGGGCATTGAAAAAAATTGGAAAAAGTCATTGGCTGCCGAAATCAGGTGACCTCCATTTTAGACGAATAGTGGATTTCAAATCCGGGTCATATGAGAATGTGAACTTTGTGACTATGAGACAGGGATAGCTGTACAGGCAGGGATAGCTAGGGATAACCTTTATTTAGGGGGGAATGTTATTAAAAATAACTTTTTGGGGCTCTATCGGGTGTGTAATTGTGATTTTTGTGAGATAAACTTTTTCCCATAGGGATGCATTGGCCAGCGCTGATTGGCCGAATTCCATACTCTGGCCAATCAGTGCTGGCCAATGCATTCTATTGGCGTGATGAAGCAGTGCTGAATGTGTGTTTTTAGCTCAACTACACCGGTGGAGTAGTTGAGCTAAGCACGCAGATTCAGCTCTGCTTCAATCAGCGCTGGCCAATGCATTCTATTAGCTTGATGAAGCAGAGTGTGCACAAGGGTTCAAGCGCACCCTCGGCTCTGATGTAGCAGAGCCGAGGCTGCACAAGGGTTCAAGCGCACCCTCGGCTCTGATGTAGCAGAGCCGAGGGTGCGCTTGAACCCTTGTGCACCCTCGGCTCTGCTACATCAGAGCCGAGGGTGCGCTTGAACCCTTGTGCAGCCTCGGCTCTGCTACATCAGAGCCGAGGGTGCGCTTGAACCCTTGTGCACACTCTGCTTCATCAAGCTAATAGAATGCATTGGCCAGCGCTGATTGAAGCAGAGCTGAATCTGTGTGCTTAGCTCAACTACTCCACTGGTGTAGTTGAGCTAAACACACACATTCAGCACTGCTTCATCACGCCAACAGAATGCATTGGCCAGCACTGATTGGCCAGAGTACGGAATTCGGCCAATCAGCGCTGGCTCTGCTGGAGGAGGCGGAGTCTAAGGTCGGACCTGAATGGAGACTGGTGTGGAGCGATCTTAGACTCCGCCTCCTCCAGCAGAGCCAGCGCTGATTGGTCGAGTTCCGTACTCTGGCCAATCAGCACTGGCCAATGCATTTCTATGGGGAAAAGTTAGCTTGCGAAAATCGCAAACTGACAGGGATTTCCATGTAATAAAGTGACTTTTATGCCCCCAGACATGCTCCCCCGGCTGTCCCAGTGTCATTCCAGAGGTGTTGGCATCATTTCCTGGGGTGTCATAGTGGACTTGGTGACCCTCCAGACATGAATTTGGGTTTCCCCCTTAACGAGTATATGTTCCCCATAGACTATAATGGGGTTCGAAACCCATTCGAACACTCGAACAGTGAGCGGCTGTTCGAATCGAATTTCGAACCTCGAACATTTTAGTGTTCGCTCATCTCTAGTAAGGAGTCCACTGATCAGGCCCTGATCTCTTGGCCAGAGCACCTCTCTTTCTGGAGGACCTATCCTGTCCTGCATTATACAGCCAATCCATTAATGGGAAAGGACACATTGTAATACTTCATTTCACCTGTGGGGGCACTGCAGAAAAACTAAACTGTTACTGCTAGGTGATATGCTATTGAGAGAGATACATTTACGTAGGTCCATGATAGTTTGTGTTAAAACCTATACAAAAATAGACAGACCATGAGCTGGGCCCTGAGTCCCTGTGCTGACTGAGAAATTAAGAATGGTCCCACCCTTAAAGGGAACCGGTCTCTTAGGGAACCAGTGGGCGGTCCTACTCAGTGATTAACATTTGAGTAGGACCGCCCACTGGACTCCTATGCACAGAAAGAGCAGGGGTTTACATGAAAGGAATATAGGTTATACTGTAGCTTTTCCTACTATACTATAGCTGTATATTGATAAAGTATCTTTAGGACAGGCCATAGTATGTGATCAGTGGGGTCCGCACCGACCAGCTGGTTATGGAGGCTGCAGCATTCGGGTGAATGTCAAGCACAGCGCCGTACATATTGTAGAGGTTGTGTTTGGTACTGCACCTCAACCACAATAACTTGAATCAGATTCACTTGCACCTGCATCATATTACCAATGAACATGAGATCATCAGCTCAGGGAAGAGGCCGAGGCTTTTGTGTGTCCTCGACTGACTGACGGGAGTCCGAAGTCACCAATATTTTAGTCCTGGAAAATGAGCCAACATATAATACTGCTCAGGCCATGACAGCATATACTGTATACTGACTGCAATATACTGTGCTGCAATAAGCAGTCTGCACTCCCGTAACCCATCTCACTGGAGGTCTAATAATGTGTCCGGTTTGGCTCCAGCATGGCCGCCGTGCAGGGCCCTAGATGATACATTTAGATTACTGTCCCCTCTAATTAGTACAACTTATACTGTATTTTGCCTGCACTGCACTATGCTGCTGGAAGCAAACAGCCCACAATACAACATTCCCTGCACGCCCTAATTTATCTCATTGGATGTCCAAACATTTGTCCGGTTTGGCTCCAGCATGGCTGTCTTTCTAAATATGACATTTTTGTTACTGTCTACAATTAATACAACACATAACGTGTATTTTTCCTGCATTGCACTATGCTGCAGGAAATAAACAACCCGTGATGCTAAACCTTTAACCCCATGTCATTGGATGTCATTATTTGTCCTATTGATGATATACAAGTTAGTCCCATATAATACTGCTCTGCCTATACCATGCACTGTATTTTGCCTGCACTGCACTATGCTGCAGAAAGCAAACATCCCATAATGTTACATTCCCTGCACTTCCTAATCTATCTCATTGGATGTCTAATACTAATACATACAGCACATAATGTGTATTTTTCCTGAACTGCACTATGCTGCTGGAAGTAAACAGCCCCTAATATTACATTTCCTGCACTCCCCTAACCCATCTCATTGGCCTTATTAATATCCGTCCTCTTGGCTCCAGCATGGCCGCCTTACAGGTTCCTAGATAATACACTTGCACTGCCATCTACACTAATATATACAACATACACTATATTGTTCCTGCACTGCACTATGCTGCAGGAAGTAAACAGCCCATGATGGTATTTCTTTATCCCCATCTCATTGGACATCTTATTATTTGTCCTATTGATGATATACATGTTAGTCCCATATAATACTGCTCTGCTCACACCATATACTGTATTCTGACCGCAGTGCACCATGCTGCAGAAAGCAAACAACCTGCGATGCTAACTTCCCTGCACTCCCTTAACCTGTCTCATTGGACATCTTATTATTTGTCCTATTGATGATATACAAGTGAGTCCCATATAATACTGCTCTGCTCATACTATACACTGTATATTGCCTGCACTGCACTATGCTGCAGAAAGCAAACAACCCATAACATTACATTCCCTGCACTCCCTTATCCCATCTCATTGGATGCCTTATTATATTGATGATATACAAGTGATTCTCACATAATACTGCTCTGCTCATACCATTCACTGTATATTGCCTGCCCTGCACTATGCTGCAGAAAGCAAACTACCCATAACATTACATTACCTGTATTCCCTTTACCCCGTCTCATTGGATGCCTTATTATATTGATGATATACAAGTGATTCTCACATAATACTGCTCTGCTCATACCCTGCACTGTATTTTGCCTTCACTGCACTATTCTGCAGAAAGCAAACAACCCATAACATTACATTACCTGTATTCCCTTTACCCTGTCTCATTGGATGCCTTATTATATTGATGATATACAAGTGATTCTCACATAATACTGCTCTGCTTAGACCATACACTGTATATTGCCTGCACTGCACTATGCTGCAGAAAGCAAACAACCCATAATATTAAATTCCCTGCACTCCCTTATCCCATCTCATCGGATGCCTTATTATATTGATGATATACAAGTGCTTCCCACATAACAATGCTCTGCTCATACCATACACTGTATTTTGCCTACTGATGATATACAGGTTAGTCCCATATAATACTGCTCTGCTCATACCATGCACTGTATTTTGCCTGCACTGCACTATGCTGCAGAAAGCAAACAGCCCATGGTATTACATTCCCTGCACTCCCTTACCCCATCTCATTGGATACCTTATTATATTGATGTGCTTCCCACATAATACTGCTCTGCTCATACCATACACTGTATTTTCCCTGCACTGCACTATGCTGCAGAAAGCAAACAGCCTGCGATTTTCCCTTCCCTGCACTCCCCTAGCCCATCTCATTGGACATATTATTTGTCCTCTTTGGCTCCAGCATGGCCGCCTTACAGCTTCCTACATAATACCCTCGCATTAGCGTCTCCACTAATTAATACAACATGCGCCGATCATCGCTGCGGTTAAGACGAGAGGGGTCTGTCTTCTGCTGAATGTTAGCCCAACCTGGAGATTATGCTAAATTGCTTCATTCACAGTCCAGGCTCCTCCGCACGTCAGGAGGACGGCGTTTGTTCCCTCCAGTGATAAACAAATTATACATGAAATCAATTCCACTTCACAATAATTTTCCCTATTGGGTATTATCTTTCCTCCCCTGCTCCCTGTAGTTAAGTTTGCATCCTGCAAGTTGCTAATGAGCTGGGGGCTTTCTGTTCCAGGTGGCACCCCCTGCCTGGAAGTCATGACATTTCCCATTTCGAATGCTGCTGGCATTTTTCGACAGCTCCTGCTAACTAGCCTTTTTGACCCGCACTAAGAACAACTCATCTGATCGAATCTTCTAACCTGCCAATCATTCCGCCAAATGATCTTCACAGTCACTCCCAAGGCAGAATAGAAAAGGAAAAGCCAGTGAGAGAGGGAATATGAAGTAGGATCGCGAGCTTAGCTGCCGCTGCCTCCATCTAATGAGAATACTTTAGTCTCCGAGGCAGCTGATGCATTGAAAGGCTGGTGGGAAAATTAGGACAGGACCGAATGCCGGGCTCGGTAATTACGACTCTCATCCCAAACACACAGGATTCTGCAACCAACACCTTACCCCTGCTCGTTTTTGCAAAAAAAAAAAAAAAAAAAAAAATCCTATTTTTCATTTATTTTTATTTTTTTAATTTTTTGTTCCATTTAGCAGTAAACAAAAAAAAATAAAAAAATAAAATAAATTGTGATTTTATTTTATTTTTTTTTTAAATATGATACATTTATAGTCGCAGACGGTTTTTGGTAATTAATTTTTAACAATTGTTACAAAATGTTGCAACCAAAAAAAAACAAAACCTAAATACGTCGCCCCAGAAAAACATCCGCCTTGACAAGCGGCCTTATTTTTGTGTTCGTGAGGAAGCCGAAGAGTCTGAGCTGTAAATAGGTTACAGAACACTTTACATCCTACATTCTAGATTTCCTTGAAGGGGAACACCATGACAACAGAATACAGAGGAACATCAAGGTGCACCGAGAGAATTTTTAGTATAAAAAAAAAATAATAAATAATAAATACCGCAACATAAGAGAATATAGAAATATCATGCCTTATGTATCCGCTACCAGCCGACTATAATTATTAATACTGACGGAAGTGTCAACGGAGCCTTAAAGGGCTTATCGGGTGAGGCATTTTCATACCCAAGCCCTGAAAGGCTGTTAATAGCAGATTTTTGTATATAAAATAGATTTTTTTATTGTTATTTTTACTTCCATTATTTACTTCTAATTGGACAGAATCAGCCTCCTCCCCCCTCTGGCAGCTGACAACACAGTCTCTTCTTACTCCTCCTGCAGGAGGAATCTCTTAAGCTAGACCACCATGTCCAGGGCAAAAAGTTATTTCTATTGACTGCCCAGTAGTTTAACGCTTAAGTACCATCATGGTTTCTATCATAATGATATGTCTATGGTAGTGGTGTATGACAGAGACCATGATAGTACTTAAGGGTTAACAGAGAATCAACCTGTAGAGTCCTGGCTGTAGGGAGAGTGACTGAGCATGTGTGTCCATCAATTCCTAGCTCATTAGGTGGACGTGCATATTGATATACACTTTGAACACCAGGTGGCGCCGTACTATGTAACTAAATGCTATAACGCTTCACTGGATCAGCACAGGAATGGCAAATATTGTTTATTTGATACTTAACGATTGAACAACTTTGTTTCTATAAATATAATAGATCTATTAAGAATCTAGGTATCGTCCAGATGCATAACCTGGCCCCAATGCTACATCTGTGTTTGCAGCCCCCCGTATACCATGTGCTGTTGGGACCTCTCCTTCCCCAGGCATGGGTGCAACTGCTAGTCCCTCCCCTACCCTATAACTACCTGCCTGCTATCATTCTCTCCCATAGGACACTCATATATGACCAAACACTAGTCCACACCTTTAGTGATCACTGCGATCAATCAAAACAAACTCACTTATCATGGCTTGTACACAACAATTTTTGTTCAAAAATTTAAATTTTTTTGAGTTTTGCACTCTCTAAGGACCAACATAGAATATGACGGTCTGGATAAATCAGCACCTAAACCGAAAAATATACAATTTACTTAGTCTGCTGAAAAACATATTTGTCCCCTTCAAGGCATCTCCCATTTTGGCTTACTTGAACGGTTTCGGACCTTTACAAAAGTAAAACAAAGGACAAAAAGTATAAAAATAGAACTTTCCATTTATCACACACACCTCAAATCCTGGTCAAGAAGGAAATGATAAAAAGCTGTCTACCTGGGGCCACCACTAGAGGGAGCTTAGCAGCTTATTATATACAGTTTATGAATTTTATGATAAAATAGTATCCTCAGCTCCCCCTAGTGGTGGCTGAATATCTATATATTATATTATATGATATATTAAGAAATTATTCAGCTCAGTTATAATAAAAAAATTTTTTGGGATGATTTTAATTTTGTAAAAAAATAATATAAAAAAATAAAATATAATAATAATAATAATAATAATAATAATAAAAATAATAATAATAAAATAATAAAAATAATAATAATAATGATGATAATAATAATAATAATAATAAAATAATAATAATAATAATAATAAAATAATAATAATAATAATAATAATAATAATAAAATAATAATAAATAAAAATAATAATAATAATAATAATAAATATATTTGAAGAGCTCAACGGAAAAATGGCCTAAGTCCACATTTTGTCATATTTCAAATTATTACCTAGAAAGCTTCTTTGTACCTCGTTCTATGCATTGGGTTTACAAGGTACCTAGGATTAATGACCTAAGTCCATATATTTCAATGCAGAAGAATTTACATTCAATGGAATAATGGCCTAAGTCCAATACAGACTTACTTACTTCACTCTCGTTGGTCATTTTTTCATTGAAATCGTGACTTCCGGTCTGTTGTTTATATTAGTGTAAAAACTTTGTCTTATTGTTTAAAAGGCTCTAAATCGACTTTTGCACATATTTAGCGCCGAAAAGGGAGGCAGGTAATTATTATTCTTCATCGTTTAATAATTTTTACGGTATATTTAACGATATTAGCATAAGATTGCACTTAAGCCGACTGCTGCGGCAACCATAAAGATACGTGTATATATATTAACGGTGTTCATTAGCTGATTACATTGGATAGATATATTCCACAATAATGCCCGTTTGCTTTAGGCTAAAACTTTAAATTTCGTTTTTCTCACAATATTGATTTTTGGACTTAGGCCATTTTTCCGTTGAGCTCTTCATTTATTTTCATTTATTGCTATAGATCACATGACCGGACTCCTCAATTTCAATGGAAGGACACCAATCACTTAAAGCTTCCCCCGCCATCTCTACCGTCATTGTGATTTTTGCATTGTCCGCTGTGAATTCAAATGTCATCCGCGGCTATCAGCCACTTCAACTCAAACACGCTTTTATGTTAAGACACTTCATCGAATGTTGGAAAAGCATAAAGACGGTCTAGTGGGACTTGGCTGCTGTCCTGGTATTAATAATGTAGCACAGTGCGCATAGGACATGTTATAAAGCACCTTTCTAAAAAACACAAAAAACACAGACAAAACAAACATCAAAACAAACAAGAGCCTCGACAATAATAAATACCCACAATGGAAAAAAAAGAAAGGTCAGAATTTCACGGTGAGCGCAGGAGACATCAGAGAAGTCACAGCTTTCAAACTAAACTCCAGAAAAACAGATGCCTGCCGAAAAAGTTTTAACACTTCATTCACTTCAAGGGTTCGTCCAACTTTGTAGTCGGTTTGTTATTGCGGCTGCAACACGAACCAAAAGGAAGCAACTTTCTAAAGAGTCCTGATAAAAATGTAACTTTGTGTCTACAGCTGTGGAGGATGTACAATGTATCTATGGGCGGATCAGACTTGTTTGTAGTCTGTAGTCACAGCGACGCATCGGTTTACACAGGAGCTGAAGACGCAAATAATTGCAAGATTCTGTTGAAGCATTGGAGCAAATGATTTTCATAGGTGGGCAAAGCCCACTTAAAGGAATTGAGCTTCTCCTCTGCTCTCTTAAAGGGATTTTCGGGGCAAAAAAATTTAGTTTTTTAAAAATAAATAAATAAAAATGTCTTTTAGTGCTATTAATGGGTTCTAGGTGTCTCTGGGAGCTCCTGGTATCTCCTGCATTTATTTATTAGGTTCAGCTTCCTGCTATGTACCTTCCACACTAACCCCTCTCATCTTGCTCCTCCCCCTTTCTCCCTCCCTGTCTCTCTAGCTATCCCGCCCACTACTAGCTCTTCCCTACTTACTCAGCCCAACCCCTGACCCCAGTATATACTTACCTCTCTTCCCTCCTTCCAGGCTTCTCCCAATTCTGCAGGTGCGCACTCTTCTTCAAGCGCTGTTGTGTGTGACAATCCACCTGTACTGCGCATGCACGGGAGATCAGCAGCAGTGCACAAAGCAGCGGCAGTCAGAAAAGAAGGAGTCGTCATCCCAGAAATGGGGATCAGATTGCCACCAGATTGTTTAGATTATTGTAGGGATATCCAGTTATCCGGGACAACCCCTTTAACAGCATTTAGTGATCTGCTTTACAGCACAACCATAGACTGGAACCAACTCACTATGGGAGGTCTATGGGAGAGTTTTCTAGACATGCTCTGTGCAGGGAGGGGGAGTGACATCATCTATTGTCAGTAGTGAATGTAATGATGTGTCAGAGGTGTTCTCTTCTATTGTAATAATGTATGTGACGTAAATGAGGGGACTGCTGCAAAGACAGCTCTAAAAGGTGGCAAGTGTCTCAAGACAGGGAAGAAGTGTATGAGCAATAGGGAACCCATTGCTGGGTCACCACAAGTGATCATCCCCTTTGTGAATGTAGTATCCATGTGCTGTGTGTGCCCAGCGGACTGCAGGAACTGGGGACTGCAGCGCCCATGTCCCCATAAAAGTGAATGGAGTGCGGGTCACATAAGCACACTACTGCTCCAGTCACAAGGAGGCCTTAGCGGGGCTTTGAGTCCCCTGTACTCCAGTTCCCTGGGGACTCGAGGATCGGGATCCCAGCAATCGCACACTTATCCTCAAGACAGGGGATAAGTGTCCATAACGGCACAACCCCTTTAAGATAGACCATCAATAAATGATCAACAGGGGTAAGTCACCAGAACCCAACCAGATCAGCGGGTTGAAGAGGCCAGGAAATTTGAGTACACACTGCAGCCTCTTCACCGAGCCAAGCACAACACCATGCATTGTATAGCAGCTGTGCTTGGTATTGCAAGTCAGACTATTGACTTGAATGGGACTAAGCTGCTGCTGTATCATGTGACCAATAGCAGCACAGGGGTCCACAGGGTTAGTAAGTGCAGCAGCCTCAATAAACAGCTGATCTGTGAGACTCGGACCTTATGCCTAGTACAGGGCATGAGGAGGCGGAGCATAACACAGGAATTCTTTCAATCCCTACACCATGCTCCACCCCCGAGGTCCCGCACCAGGCATAACATAGTCCATCGGTTTTGCCCCAGTGCTCAGATCTGTAATAGATTTGCATACAATGAAATACAACTGTAATAGTCACTTGGCAAAAAATGTAATTTCTCAGCTCTCACTATGGATTAAAATTCCTGTATTTGGCGCCAGTGTAAATTAATATCGCGAATGTAGAAATTTGCAATTGTAATTTGCTTCGTTTTTAACCCTACGTTTCAGTGCAGTAATTGAAATCAATTTTATGCAAATGCCATATTTAATATTTCAGTCACATTCATGTATTTTAATTTCGCCCCTTTGGTAGAAAATCGCCAAAAGCAAATATTTAAATTATTTTTATCAGTATTATTTTGCCCCGAGGGGGTGAAATTTGTCTCGCCTATCAGCAAGTCATCACAAAAAAAAAGTATGTTCATCCCCTTTGTACAAATGCGAGGCCTTCATGCTGGATATTAGGAAGGTGTTTATAGGATTTTGTACGGACGCCTAGAACAGGAGGAAAACCTTAGAAAAATCAGATTACATGTTCGCTAAACCAAGCGGGAAATCGTGGAAATTCTTGTTTATGTTTTTTACAAAAAATATTTGTACGAGACAAAAAAAAAAACTCAAAAAATTTATCTCGTATGGGAGAGGGTTGAGGGCATGAAGAAATGGGCAGAAGCTTTCGGTGATTTCAAGATCTTTCTAAATAAATTACCAAAACTAATTTTGATTTTTAATTTTCGGATGATTTGTCTATCTAAACTGGATTTCTAGATTTTCTTAGGAAAGGCCATTAAAGGGGTTATTTGGAATTAGAAAACATGGCCGCTTTCTCCTCCACAGGAAGTGATATCATGCCCGTTGATCACATGGCCATTTTGCACCTCGGTGTATGGTGGCTGCCGTACAGGGACAAAGAAGGACAGTCATAACTATGCATATAGCTGCATGGCTCTACGACCTCATACTTCACATATTGGTATACAAGATTTTCTTAGGAAAGGTCATTAAAGGGGTATTCCCATAACTCTTGTTCTGCAGCCTGAAGGTTCTGTACTCTCTTCACTTCCTGGATTTCTCGCACATTGGTGGGCGGGGTTTCACTTGCTCCGCTATCTGCTATGATCCACAGTATGATGCTGATGTGGAAACTGATGTAGCAGAGCTGGATTTGAGTCAGCTTGCATTACATAGAGAGGTAACGGACTCCCTATCTCAGCCAAATTCAATTAAACCGGCTGATAAATGGAAAAGCTGAAGATAGACAGCACAGTAATCCTGGAGCTCTCACCTCCCCCCTCCCCTATATGAGGAGCTCCGTTGCTGTCAGCCCCTCCCTCCCCCCCTGAGAGCAGGCAGCTACATCACTTGACAAATGAGCAGATAATCCCAAGGGCCAGTGTCAACAATGAAGTGAATAAATTAAGATAGCGGCCAAACAAAGCAGTTTTGATAAAGCAGTGTATTTAGGAAAAGTCTTATATCCACATAAACTAGCAGTATAGATAGGATCCTTGTTATGGGACAACCCCTTTAAAGGGATTATTCAGGATTACAAAACATGGCCGCTTTCTCCTCCACAGGAAGTGATATCACGTCCGTTGGTCACATGGCCATTTTGCACCTCAGTGTATGGTGGCTGATGAACAGGGACAAAAAAGGACAGTCATACCAATGCATATGGCTACAACCTCATACTTCACATATTGGTATACATCCAATTTCATTTAGAAGTACACTTATAATATTTCTGTAGGTTTCCATATAAATCCACCAGAAAAAAAACAAAGTCATGCCTCATTGTATGTCCCATACACATGTCTCTCCGTACATATAGGAAAGACATTGCAAAGGATGGAAAAAAGGAGAACTATTCCTCTAGCACCACCTTTTGAAGATAAATCCCTGTAGACCAATGCCTGGATTTTAAGAAGATGAGTCACACGACCCAGGATTAAAGTCAAACCAGAAGATCTCCTCCAAAAGAAAAAATAGACGGCTGTTTCGGGGTTATTGCCTCAAAGCAGTGCAAAGTAGGGGACTGGTTCGGCTGGGCGAGAGGCCTTTGCAGGGATACATTGTCTTACAAGCCATACAGTTTCTGCTGGGAATTGTGGGAAAGAATATGCAAATAGGTTTCCATGCCATGCCATGCGGCTTTGGGAAAGGAAAATCTATTTGCATATTCTTTCCCACAATGGATGGCCAATAAGACTTTGCCCATATGAAAGACAAACTACTTAAGGGAAAAAGCAGTCTCTGTAAGGATTTAAAGTACCCCTGACACCAAACGATGAGGGTCTAGGAGTTCTTAGCATCCTTTATTAGGCACCACTTCAATAATTTTGACACTGGAGGAATTTTTCTGTAGCCCCCATCATGCCTGAACAATCAGTGCAGTTCATTTTGGTGCCTAATATGGTAACTAGACTCCCTAATATCAAGTGGGAGAATCTCTGGCCCTCTACTATGCTTCTTTACCTGGTCCCGCTTGACACCACCCTTTTGACATTAGGGTGTCAAATTACAATATCAGGCATCAAAACTAACAGAACTTATTGCTCAGGAACGGTGGGGGCTTAAGAAATAATTCCAACTGTGCTGGAATCAAAAGAGCGCCTATTAAAGGATGGAAAGAACTTGAGATGGTGGAGGTGGTGAAAGGTCCTCCTTGAAGGACATACGTAATGTAAAAACAGAACCACAGCCATAAATGTCAATGGTGGGAATAACCCTTTAATTCCAAAAGCATTTTTCATACAAGTGCCCCAATATATGTGGTTTTGTTGTCCAACCAGGGCTCCCAACACTCCCAGATAGGTACATGCAATACTCAATGACATGATTAATTTCCCACCCATCTCCCACGGCGTACCGTTACCATACACAGTCCTTTATTACATGTATAACGCATAGGCATGGAACCATATACATATTGTATCTCTTTCTAGAACATTCCGTGCACCCACCTAAATCCTGCCACATGACATGAGCTCATCAGTGTTTGCTGTTCGAGAGGCTTTTACTGAAACTATTGTTTTTCCCAAACATCCGCATGCTGTCTCCGGCTTCTGGCTGTAACTTCACATTCGGTACAGTAAAAATGGAAGACACTGAAAGCAAGAAGAAAAAAAAATAATGTCATGTTAAAGCAGCTTATAAAATAGGATCATGAAAAATGGAACCGTGCTGGGGAGGAGGAGGAAGAGGAGGAGGGGGAGGAAGAGGAGGAGGAGGTGGGGGAGAAGGGGGAGGAGGAGGGGGAGGAGGAGGAAGAGGAGGAGGGAGAGGAGAAGGGGGAGGAGGGGGAGGGGAGAAGGGGGAGGAGGAGGAAGAGGAGGGGGAGGAGGAGGAAGAGGAGGGGAAGGGGGAGGAGGGGGAAAGGGAGGAGGAGGAAGAGGAGGAGGGGGAGGAGGAGGAGGAGGAGGAGGGGAGGAGGAGGAGGGGAGGAGGAGGAGGGGGAGGAGAAGGGGGAGGAGGAGGAGAAGGGGGAGGAGGAGGGGGAGGAGGAGGGGGAGGAAAAGGAGAAGGAGGAGGACGAGGGGGAGGGGAAGGAGGAGGCGGAAAAGGAGACTTTATGAAAATAGCAACAAAAAGATCTAAAAATAAATAACAAAAAACAAAAACTAACAAGCAGTCAATGAATTAGAGACTACAAAGAACATCTCTACCCAGAGGGCCAGCCTGTGTCTGTATTACAATAACAGCCTGCAGTGTAATACTTTATTCGCCCTGTGGGGGCACTGCAGGGGATTAGAATACTTCCTAACAGGTTCTGTGGATTACAGATGATGGTTGGTTGTCTTCACACACACCCTTTGATTATCTTATTTTGGATACTTCTAACAAAAAGTGTCTGTCAAAAGAAGAAACCCCCTTGGAAGTTAAGCCCTAAAATACATCAAAAATTCATTTGTAAATAGGTAAAGTTTGGTTTTGCAGCATTACGCTTTGCTTTTTTCATTGTGTTTTATACATTTATTGGGGATATTTATCTCGTTCTTTAAAGGTGTTCTCCAGATGTTATAATGGATGACCTATCCTTAGGCCTGTGCAGCAGAAGCCTCGGACAGCTGATCTGCGGGAATCCCAAATGTTGCATCCCCAAGGCTCCAAGGTTCGTAACGATAGGCTACCAATTAAAAATCCCTGGGAAACCCCTTAAGGACTCCTATTAACTGTATTTTTTTTTTTTTTTTTTTTTTTTCAGGTGGAAATTCTCTTTCAATATTGTTCCATGTGGAATTATAGAACATTTATAATGATTATTCCTCCCAACTAGAGATAGGCCAAGATCCCAAGATTTGTTTCGGGTTCGGGAAGCTTGGGTCCCTGATTCGTTCTGGGTCAAACAAGTTTAGATAAAACCAGAACTGAAATGATTATACTCTGAGGTGTCTCTTCACACCCCAGAGTATAATAGGTGAGGGGTAAAAAAAAAAAAAAAAAAACATTCATATCACACTTCCCTCACCTCTTTTGGTCCTTCTTGTAGATCTCTCCTGATCTCCTCAGTGATATCACGCGACTGGAGTCATCCCTGAGGCCTATGATTGGACCTCAGTAGTCACATGGGCATGCCGGGCATCATGACGCTTGGTGTGCCAATGTGACTACCATGGCCCATACACAGGCTGTAGTGGTGACCCTGACGCATGATGGCACCAAGAAAGTGACGGCCATTGCGAGGAAAGGCGAGTATGATTTTTTTAAAATTTGTTTCGCCTCCCCAAGCCTCTTCCTATTATAACTTGAAGTCTAAAGAGACCACCCCGAGCAGTGGCGTAATTACCCCTGCGCTTTTTTCTTTTTTAATTTGGCCGTTACCGGCTGTAGTTACTCCAGCCGTTAACAGGCAGTGGCCGGGATCGGTAAGTGACGCCACGAGTATAATGATCGGAGGCCTGGGAGAGGTGAGGTAACATAAAAAACACAGTTACTTACTTCTCCGCGCTCCATACAGGCATCAGGCCTAGTTGTGTGACATCCCTGACGTTATTGAAGATAGCCGACACCACCAAGGACTGCAGCGGAGCCGGGATAGGTAAGTGACAGTGTTTTTTATGTTTGTATCCCCCCTTGGTCTCCGATTATTATACTCTGGGATCTGAAAAGACCCCAGAGTATAATGATTGTTTATGGGTGTTCATTATGGGGCATAATACTGTGTGCAGGGGCCACTATGGGGCATAATACTGTGTGCAGGGGCCACTATGGGGCATAATACTGTGTGCAGGGGCCACTATGGGGCATAATACTGTGTGCAGGGGCCACTATGGGGTATAATACTGTGTGCAGGGGCCACTACGGGGCATAATACTATGTGCAGGGGCCACTATGAGGCATAATACTATGTGCAGGGGCCACTATGGGGCATAATACTGTGTGCAGGGGCCACTATGGGGCATAATACTGTGTGCAGGGGCCACTATGGGGTATAATACTGTGTGCAGGGGCCACTACGGGGCATAATACTATGTGCAGGGGCCACTATGAGGCATAATACTATGTGCAGGGGCCACTATGGGGCATAATACTGTGTGCAGGGGCCACTATGGGGCATAATACTGTGTGCAGGGGCCACTATGGGGCATAATAGAGCACGCAGGAATGCGGGGAGTGGGGGGTGGGGGTTGGTTGGTCGAGGTCTTCGGTGTTGGTCAGGAAGGAAGGGGGGCCTTGTCAAAAGTTCGCTACGGGGCCCCACCATTCCTAGTTACGCCACTAACCCAGAGTATAATAATTCACCCCAATGTGCACATTCTATCTTGTCCAAGACAAACCCCCAATTGTTCCATTTTTGTATAAAAACCTAACATTTTGGGTCAATCCCATCTTGCAACCAAGTGGTTGGCCCATATCTACTCCCCACCCTTCCTCAGGACTCGACTCTCCTTGATGTCACCGTTTCCGGGTAGGACATCCATCTACGTCCCAACGCCTAGAAGCCCAGCCTTCCAGTGCCTTCTGTTGCGACACTCGGCACCATTTACTGCCAGGCGCACCCTGGAGACGCCACCGATACGACAGACTTCCAAGCCGGGCATATCTTTGTTTTCAGCCCGCATTCAAAGCCGAGCTCTCTCTTCCGACGTCACCGGACTCTCTCTTGCAAGTGGATTTGTGTTTCGCCGTGATTATCTTCCAGACGCAGAGACCCTATTCCTCTAACTTAAAAAAATTTCACTGGAGGCATTTAAGGAAAAAAAAACCTTCCTTTAAAATATAATGATTTTTTCATCTTTATTCTACCCCCCTTCAAAAGGTTTCACTGCTCCGATGTTTAACGTTATGCAAAGACGTGTTTCTGCCAGTGAATATCTCCTTATGGTTATGCTTCTGTAAATTACCTGCTGTGAGCTGATAAAAGGATTAATGCTGCCAAAATTCTTAATCTGTGAAATTACAAATTAAATTCTCATATTAAAAATACCACCCTGAGGTATTTTTTGTGGTTTTAATTCCCCTCTGGTGTTCTGCATACATTGTGCTTGTTAATGACTACGACAAGTCTTCTCTGCTGGCAGGCTGCTGCCGAGCGATAGTGTGTTGGCATTTACTTTGCTGATAGAGCCCGGATTTAACCACTGGCTGATAAACTAAGTGGCAACTGGGTAATAACTCCATATTAAGTGAAAAGTGCTACTACAGAATACAGAATTTACGGCCTATCCAAATCCTCGCTGCGCCTAATCGTTCATTCAGATCGGATTGAGATGTCATAAATGGAGAATGATCATAGAGGAGAAGGTCGGATTCGGCGTTGGGGGAGAAGAAGGAGGAATTAATTTCACCGGTCGGTCCCAAGGGTGGCTCTAATGTATAAACCATGGTGATTAGGGGAGCGAATGACCCCAAGAATGGTACTGAGGCTGAGGGTGAAGGAACGGGTTGACCATAAAAAAATTATTCTTGTAGTCTATCCTCCAAGGAACCTCAGAATTTTGTCAAGTATTAATCCATTAGCTGGGATTGATGGCTTAACGTCCAGTGTAGGTCTTCGAAGTGAACATTTGATGGGTTTGGTTATTTGGCAGGATGTGGCTACCGTTTGTAATATTACGGGATATGTACTAAATGTGGTAACCTCAAATGGAGGGGATTCTTACAGACCACTCCCCTGAGGTCTTAATGTGCTCACTGTACAATCACCTTAAGTGAGGAGGATCTCTATAGGACACTCCCCTGAGGTCCCACTGTCCTCACTGTATAATCACCTAAAGTAAGGAGGATTCTTATAGGCCACTCCCCTGAGGTCCTAATGTCCTCAGTGTACAATCACCTTAAGTGAGGAGGATCTCTATAGGACACTCCCCTGAGGTTCCACTGTCCTTACTGTATAATCACCTTAAGTGAGAAGGATCCTTATAGACCACTCCCGCTGAGGTCACATGTACTCACTGTATAATCACCTTAAGTGAGGACGATTCTTATAGGCCACTCCCCTGAGGTCCTAATGTTCTCACTGTACAATTATCTTAAGTGAGGAGGATCTCTATAGGCCACTCCCCTGAGGTGCCAATGTCCTGACTGTATAATCACCTTACGTGAGGAGGATCTCTTTAAGTTCCTCTGTCCTCACTGTAAAGAAACCATATTATCAAGAGTATTCTTTTGGGCCACTTCGTTGTGGTTCCATCCTATATTAGGAGGATTTATATAGGTCACTCTTCTAAGGGCCCACTGCTCTCACTGTATAAAAAATCCTAAAATAAAGAGGATTCTTATTGGTCACTTCTCTATGGTCACACCTTTTATGAGGACTTATAGGCCCCTCTCCTGAGGAACCACAGTCCGCATTGTACAACAAACATAACAGGGTTTCCTGGACATACCTGGACCATTGTTGTGGTCCATTGGAGGTGGACTGCCAAATGGACACTGCGACTAAGTCTCCAATGGAGATACCGTTGCCGATGTGAATGTAGCCTTACTTAAAAAAATAAATAAATACTCTAGACATTAAAATGCCACAGGTAAGATTTTACTCTGTAATTCATTTCTAGGTTCATTGCTCCTAAATTTATATTAAAGAGGGTCTTTCATGACCTCCACCAACGTCAACTCCATGCAAAAGGTGCGGCTCCACCAGTGCCATTGGAATTTTTTCTCTAGCTCCTATTGCTCCTATGCAATTATTTCTTTTATTTTAGCACTCAATATGCCAATTATGCTCCTACTGTCGGTTGGGTGGTCCCAGACTATCTGCTCCTGTCAAGGACCGCCCACTTGACAATAGAGAGCCTAGTTAGCACACTGGCTGCTGAAAGGAATAGCATCAATTGCTCAGAAATTGAGAGGGTTAGGGAAAAAAATTACAAGTGTACCAGAATCAGTGGAGTGGCGCCTATTGAAGGGTGCAGAGAGGTGGAGCTGGTGGAGATACTGACACTCCCTTTAAGGCACTGAATAGGGCAAGTCCATGGGTCAAGCATAAAGCACATCCAACCATAGTTTGGTCCTGGATCTTTAGGAGTGAGCATCATGGAGGAACACTGTTGTGCAAACATCTTGGTGATCCTCATGTGGCATGGAATTATGGACAGAAAGGAAATTGTGGTTCCTCTATGTCTGGTCTGTACTAAATGGACCATTCTACATCATACCCATAGTCATATATAATGGTGACGGATTGCTGCCTCAAGACCAGGATGACAGAGACCAGACATGAAGTCATGGTGGACAGACAGGAGGACATCACATAGGAATAGGACTGTAACCATGTTACATGATGTCCCTCATCTGACCTTAGGCTTTAGGGCAATGTCTGGTCATCTGTCTGTAAGACGGAGTCAAATTATATTAAGCAGCAAAACAATCTAATATTCAATTCTAAGGCAAATCTTCTCATGAATAGCGGAGGAGAAACTAAAGGCGACGGTTCTTCTCTGGTCTCCACTTAAACATTTGTTTCGATTAGGTTAATGGAGAGTTGAGTGACCATTATACACATTAGATTATTGTCCGATTTGGGCAAAAGAAGTGAGTTCAGATGAGTTATGTTTATGGGCCCCTTCAAATATCCTTCCTGGGGGGGGCGCTGATCAGTTGACATGACAGATGGGAGCCACAGAGTGTAATCGAACTGCGATATATCAAAATTGTAACACATTGTAATATAATTGTAATATTCTACAAGTGACCAAACCAACTAATAATAATAGAAAAAAAAGTTTCAAAAATATAACAAAAAAACATAAAAAATTCAAAGAAAATAATCAATTTACCCTCTCCCCATTTACCCTCTCTATCACAAATTTTGTAAAAGAAAATAAAACCCGTAAGAAAATGCCCTTTGAGCCAAACTAGTACCCAATGCACAATGATCGTGAGGAATGATATGTGCAGATGGTTACAGGTCCTAGAGGTGGATCCTAGAGCTAGCAGATATATAGCATGTCCTGTGGTTTATGCCATAAATGTCTAAGACTCCTCTAAGCCAATATAGTACCCCAGACTCTGGTGCACAATGCTAGTGAACAGAGCCTAAGACCTGGATCAAATCTGTGTTTGGTATTCCATTTGGGGAGTCCGCTTGGGGACGTAAAACCAAACACATTATAAAGCGGTTAGCATTGAAACCACACGGACCCCATAGACCAGTGATGGAGAACCTTTTAGAGACCAAGTGCCGAACTGCAACCCAAAACCCACTAATTTATCACTAAGTGCCAACACGGCTATTTAACCTTAATACTGTGCGGATCTACAATTGCGGACCTGAAAAAAACAGTTGTGTGAATGGGGCTTAACAGAGCTTTCAATAACACAAACAACCTTGTATTGTGTTTGGTATAATTTTGAACAATTAGGGCTAGTTCACACGTGGGCAAAGGGGCGGATTTTGACAGCGGATTTCGCTTCAAAATCCGCCCCTTTACAATGGTGGTCTATGTAGACTGCCGGCTTTTTTTTTCCGCTAGCGGCGGGCTGCCGCTAGCGGAGAAAAGAAGCGACCTGCCCTATCTTCAGGCGGAAGCCGCGCGGCTTCCGCCCCCGGCAGCACCCTCCTACGTCGGCTCATTCATTTGAGCCGACAGCGGACGGGAAAGCTGAGATGGTCGCGATGGTCGCGGCAGGCGGGTTTTGACAAGAGAGAGACGCGGCTCGCTGCGGCTCTCTCGGTGTCAAAACCCGCGCGGGCAGTTCACGTGTGAACTGACCCTTAATGTTCATTATTTACATTGCACAGATCTGTTTTATAGTAACCGTGCAAAGTTATTATGTCTGCTTTAAAACAGATCCTGTGTGATATAAATAGTGACGGGCCCCCACTCATTCCAATCTGCTCCACAGTGGCCTCCACACAGTACAATCTGCTCCACAAGGGCCCCCACACAGTACAATCTGCTCCACAGTGGCTATTACATAGTACAATCTGCTCCACAGAGGCTCCTACACAGTACAATCTGCTCCACAGTGGCCTCCACACAGTACAATCTGCTCCACAGAGGCTCCTACACAGTACAATCTGCTCCACAGTGGCCTCCACACAGTACAATCTGCTCCACAGAGGCTCCTACACAGTATAATCTGCTCCACAGTGGCTCTTACATAGTACAATCTGCTCCACAGAGGCTCCTACACAGTACAATCTGCTCCATAGTGGCTCATACACAGTACAATCTACTCCACAGTGGCCCCCACACAGTCCAGTCTACTTCACAGTGGCCTCCACACAGTACAATCTGCTCCACAGTGGCTCTTACATAGTACAATCTGCTCCACAGTGGCCTCCACACAGTGCAATCTGCTCCATAGTGGCTCTTACATAGTACAGTCTGCTCCACAGAGGCTCCCACACAGTCAAATCTACTCCACAGTGGCCCCCACACAGTACAATCTGCTCCACAGTGGCTCTTACACAGTACAGTTAGCTCCACAGTGGCCCTTTACAATATAATCTGTCCCACAAATGGGTCCCCACAGAGAGGGCTCTGACTACCACCTATGGCACCCGTGGCATAGGTTCGCCATCAAGGCCATAGACTATAATGGGGTTTGTGTGGTTTTCGTGTGGTCCTACAAGAACTACTTTTACATGATTCGTGCGGACACTGCGCACAAACCACACAGACCCCATTATAGTCTACAGGGTTAATGTGGTTTCTTGGCTAACCACTCTTTAATGTGTTCAGTATTCTGTTCGGGGGGGGGGGGGGGTCCCCAAGTGGACTCTCCAAATGGAATCACATGTGGACTGTGTGCAAGACCCACACCTAGCAG
The DNA here is from genome assembly GCF_031893055.1 of Leptodactylus fuscus. Taxonomy (NCBI): domain Eukaryota; kingdom Metazoa; phylum Chordata; class Amphibia; order Anura; family Leptodactylidae; genus Leptodactylus; species Leptodactylus fuscus. Next base: position 211,333,474 of record NC_134268.1, on the reverse strand, counting down.
ATCTCTATAGCCTATCCTGACTATGCCATGAATATATAAGGCTAGGACACCCCCATAACCCCAACAGTACCCCAGACTCGGGTGCACAACACTAGTGAGCAGCGCCTAAGGCACGACACGTACACGGTCTTTTATCATCTGCGCCATAGAAACTTAAACAAAAGGAGGTGAACACAAGGCAGAACATGTAAAGCGTTTACCCCGCACAATTACATACATTTTCTCATCATTAATTTTTCATCGTTCTGTTTTATTTCACCGCTCGGACCCACCAGGACGCATTTTTCTCATATCAGATCCTGGGTGTGCTCCCATTTTTGTGTTTTTTTTTGGCGGTTTTGTTTTATCCTGTTGCTAGGCAGCTGTTTATTATAGAGCGACGTTCCGAGAAGGGAGAAGATGTTGAAAATTCTAAAGAGCTAAAAAGGAACATTTGAAATATCTTTACATTTTCTGGATGTCACACTGTGTTAAATCAAGAGGGATATGATTCTTCATTGAAAATTCAAAGAATGTGAAATGCTTGATACTTCTTTCTATATTTGTGTTTTTCCTTGCTTCGGGGATGATGTACAAGACTTTCCATTTACTTCCGAATAATCACAGTTCTCGCTTTTTCTAAATTGTTTTTTTCAATGACATATTCTTCATGTGAGAAAGAGACCGGTAATGGAAAAAGTTGTTTTTTTTCTTTCCTCCCAAACATGATGAAGAACTTGGATTTTCAAACAAGTCAAATCTTAAAGATGTCTTCATTATTAAAGGAAACGGGGAATGGATCGCTTGTTCCCGAGACAAAATGGCGGCGGTGTATTCTGTATCTGTGATCATGTAAATCAGAGACCATGAGTCTAAAACGCATCGGGTCTGGGGGTCAAGTCATCAGACTGCTCTGTTCCCAAGGACAGATATAAAATGTAAGGAGTCTTCCATATTTTTGGAATATTGACTGGACACTAAGGTTGAGCCAATCTTGACTTTTCAGGATCGATTTTAAAATCCTATTTCCGATCATTTTTCATTCGAACCCGATCTCGATCCCAATTCCGATCCCAAGGCAAGTCAATGGGATTTGTTTATTAATCGGAGATCGGATTTTAAAAGCAATCCTATTCCCTATACAGCATGGAGTCTAACAATTGTTAGAATCCGCGCTGTGTAGTGAATCACTAAAGTAGCCAGAGGATTTTTTTTTTTTTTAATCCTCTGGCTACTTAGTCCCCCCTGGTGTCCACTTACCTGCAAAGATGGCTGCTCCAGTACCCGGTGCCTTCCTTCTTCTTGTCCTTGCTGCCGCTCCACGCTGCTCTTCTCCCTTTGCTGCCCCCTCCCTGCCAGGTTAGGAGAGTGTGGGCGGGTTAGGAGAGCCCTGTACCTGTCCACACTCTCCTAAGCCACAAGCCCCACCTACCTAGCGCTTTAAACACTAACCTGGGAGGCGGGGCAGCGAGGCAAGACGACTGCAGCATGGAGCGGCAGCGAGGACAAGAAGAAGGAGGGCACCGGAGCAGCCATCTCTGCAGGTAAGTAGCTGCTAGAGATGTTTAGTTTAGCCTCCCATTCAAATGAATGGAGGCAGCCGGCGCGTAGGGGGTTAAGGCTGTGTGTCGGCTGCGTCCATTCATTCCTATGGAACTGCAGCGGAGCCTTCACACTGAGTATACAGTGTATACTCAGTGTGAAAGCTAAGCAAACCATTGTGGGAAAAGATCACCGATCTCGATCCCACATAAAAAGATCGTGTTCGGAATTCCGATCGCGATCGTGAAATTTTCTCGATCGCCGATCAGAATCTGATCTTTTCCGAACACGATCGCTCAACCCTACTGGACACGCCATGACTAGGGTTGAGCGATTGGTAAGATCGGATCCCAATCGGTGATCGAGCAAATTTCACGATCGCGATCGGCTGGAAAATGATCGAAAATCAAATTTTAAAAATAATCCTGAAATCTCAAGATCGGCTCAACTCTACTCCATAAACATAAAGTCACTAGTGATCGGGATTGGGAAAGATCGGATCCCGATCAGCGATCGAGCAAATTTCACGATCGCGATCGACTGGAAAATGATCAAAAATTGGATTTTTAAAAACGATCCTGAAATCTCAAGATCGGCTCAACCTTAGCCATGACTATCTGACATGTAGAGGGTCCACTTTTTGGACTCCCACCTATAAGGATAATAGAAGTCCCCCACACACCACCCCAAAGAGGCGTCTCCTCCATTGTAGTCTTACAATCCTACAATTCTGCCCAAATAAACATTGTAGCTAAATAATTCCCTGCAAAACAGGGACTTTCTGAACCCCGAGGACTTGACTATTAGGGACCATCTCAATCAAGTCACCTTGGCTCCAGCTACAACAACAAAAGGAGAAAATCCACCTACCTATAGTTTGATGTACAGTTTGTAACAGGTCTTTGCAGTTGGAGTCAAATTTTGGGTCAATTTTGAGGGGATTGGATTGGGAAAAAAGTTATCTATTACCAACTACTTCTGTACCGGGATATTCCCTGGTTCAGGATATGGGAAGAATATGCAAATCTGACTTCCATGATGTAATTAGGAAGTCAGTGCCTCAGGCATGCACACCAATAGAGGGCGCTGACTGAGAATGTGCAAGTCTTATCTTCCATGATGTAGTTAGGAAAACAGAGTCTCAAGCAAACCAATAGAGGGCGCTGCCTTTAACATCATGCCGACCTTCTCAGAGGCCTTTGTTTGCAATGATTTTGGGATTTTACCAGGTACAGTCTCTCAGCCAAGGACAGCTGTTTCGAAGTTATTGCATCTCATCAGCTTGGTGCAGAAAGGACTGATCTGGCAGAGGTGAGAGGCTTAGACAGGGTTGGGAAGATATTGTCACTCCATAGGGAGAGACCACCATTTAGGTGTGTGGAGTCTTATTAAGCCATGAGCACTCCACTGTGCAAAGGAACATGGGAAGAATATGCAAATCTGACTTCCATGATGTAATTAGGAAGTCCGTGCCTCAGGCATGCACACCAATAGAGGGCGCTCACTGAGAATGTGCAAGTCTATCTTCCATGACGTAATAAGGAAGACAGAGCCTCAGTCAAGCAGGATAGGACTGGTCGCTGACTGTGATGTCCCAGATTCCTTCCGCTGCTGATTGGCCTTAGGCAGAGAGCCTGGGACGTCACAGGTAGTGATGTCCCGTGCCCTTTGTTGTGTCCATTGATTGACCTCAGCGGTCTTGTGTGGCAGGGACTTCCACCGGAAGATAACAGTAGACCAGGAGGACCACACTGGGAGGCAGTGCAGAACCAGGGAAAGGGGAGTATGATTTTTTTTTTTTCACCTCCCCCGGCTTTTTATAATATAAAAAAAAATTCCAGAACAACCCCTTTAAGGCTGCTTTCTAAATTTAATTTAAAAAATTGGTCATCAATATCTGATCAGTGAGGGTCCGACACCTGGCTCCCCCACTGATCAGCTGTTCAAAACAAAAGAGGAGCTCCAGTGCTTGACACTCCCACTTTACAGGACAGTGATGTCATATTCGTTGGTCATGTGGAAGCTTGGTCCCAGAGCTGTAATACCAAGCACATCCACTAAACATAGTATGGTGCTGTGCTTGGCAAGCCATGAGGAGGCCGCAGTCCTGGTTTGATTAGTGGGGTACTGGGTGTAAGACCCTCCCACTAATCGGAAACTAATGACCTATTCTAAGAATAAGTCATTAATATCATAATCCTGGAAAAACCTCTAGGCCAGGCCACCAGTTAGGGCCCCCATTGGCACCCACCATCAGGTTTTATAAGAATACAAGTCATAAATACTCACTATCGCTCAACTCGAAGAGCCGTGGGGGAAGATCGCTGAAGTAGTCATGGTTCAAAGCAGCCTGGGCAGATAATCGGTTTTTGGGGAAACACTGGAGCAATTTGGAGGCCAGATCTTCAGCGTGATTCACATAGCTTAGCCTAGGAGAGAAAACTAATAATTAGCGAAAAGGAATTCATTCAATAAAATAAAATTACTATAAAACATTCACAAATTAGGAAAAACTAAAAAGTAAATGTAAACAATTATTTTAAGTTGTAATTTATCTAATTATTAAAATAATAATAATTTAATTAAAAATAAAAAAATACTAGGGGAATTTTTTTTTTTTTTTTTTTTTAAATGCCATTATCATGCCCACATGTCAGCTTATATCCCCTATAGCTGTGATGGCGAATTTTTTAGAGACAGAGTGCCCAAGCTGCTACCCAAAACCCACTAAATTATCGTGACGTGCCAACACGGCAATTTAACCTTAATACTGTGGGGATCCACAATTGCGGACCCACAAATTACTGATATGAATGGGGTTTTACAACTTTGTACTGAAACGTAAAGCTCTCTGCATTAGGTACTTCTGAACAATTAATATTCACTATTTACATCGCACAGGATCTATTTAATAGTGACCGTGCAATGTTATTACAGCCTGTACTAATGTCACATGTCTGCTATAAAACTGATACTGTGTGATATAAATAGTGAAGGGACGCCTGACAGTATTATATACTCCGCAGTGGCTCCTCCGTACAGTATTATATGCTCCACAGTACCACAGTAGCCCCCCACAGTGTTATATGCTCGATAGTAGGCCCCACACACAGTATTATACACTCCATTGAACCCACACACACACAGGATCATATGCTCCACAGTGGCATCCACACACAGTATTATATACTTATCAATACGCCCCCCAGTATTATATTCTCCTCAGTACACCCCCACACAGTGTTTTATGCCCCTCAGTACACATCCCCCACTGAATTATATGCTCCTCAGTAACCCCCCCCACACACCCACAGTATTATATGCTCCTAAGTACGCACTTGCCCCCCCCTAGTATTATATGATCCTTATTACGCCCCCCACACAGTATTATATGCTCCTCAGTACGACTCCCCCACACACACAGTATTATAAGCTCCTCAGTATGCCCCCCCACACACACAGTATTATATGCTCCTCAGTATGCCCCCACACACACAGTATTATATGCTCCTCAGTAGGCCCCTCTACACTGTATTATATGCTCCTCAGTACGACTCCCCCACACACACAGTATTATATGCTCCTCAGTATGCCCCCCCACACACACAGTATTATATGCTCCTCAGTATGCTCCCACACACACAGTATTATATGCTCCTCAGTAGAACCCGCTCCCATGCACAGTATTACATGCTATAGGTTCGCCATGACGGACCTAGAGCATGAATATTTTTTACATTTTCCCAGATACTATAAATAGGAAAAAAATTCCCCCTAAAAAATGACAGAAAAATAAAGCCCAACGTATCACTACAAAAAAAAGACACAAAAGTTGTATAACTCACGAACTAAGGAAAAGGGTCATGAAGTGGTTAATAATTAAGAAAAAAAAATACATAAAAATTAATAAAAGAGAAATGACTCCAGGCTTTGTTCTGAACATGGAGACGTCTTGGCCCGGCCTCTACTGTAGACAGAGAGATACAGTCTGGTAAATAAATCTTATACTCCGCTCCCGTTTCCTCTTCCCTAACTACGTTTCTTCTGAAATTCTCCAAATTAACAAAAAAATAATCAAATTTTTTTGTTTTTTTTTTGCTAATGCCGGGTCAGCACTTGGTCAAGCAGAAGTGAAGGCTAATGAGAGGCCTATAGACGGTATAGACAGGCCCGGCATTGCCATGTGCAGTGAACTTGTGAACTCGGAGCTTGGAACCCGGCTCCCGATCATTAGGAAAGGAGCCCTTTAGATAAACAGAGATTAGTCTCGTCTCGGCCCATGTGATTAGTGAATAGGGATTAGCCAGGTAAATACATCCCAGTGTCTACAGCTCGCATTCTATCATGTATCCTGGGATCCAATGTCACTTTGCAGGCGTCGTCTTGTATATCTTGTATATAGTCCAAGTCCCCCACAACCCCAGAAAGAAGGATCTGTATGGCCATTCTTCACGTAGACACTAGTGTCTTTAGGCCCGGTGTATATTTCAGCTATCCGATTCTACCTTCTTATTAATCATGTGCTAAATAGGGATCATTAAGAGCGGCGGAAATCTATCCAGAATCTGTACTCGACAAACAACAATATAACACGTCTCCGGCGAGTCGTAATCCCGGCTAATGGAGGAAATCTATGAATGCCAGGGCTCAGTGTCCACACAGAACTTTTAGAGTCCTATTTTTCCATCTCTGGAATCATTTTATAGGATACACGACAATAAAAAACTAAACTAAGAAGAGACGTAGAAGACACCGGAAGATAATAATATGGTGGAAAAATATGAACCTTCCATGGCCCATAGACCTCCCATGGCTGTTGTCCGAAGACTTGCACGATAGATATACCAAACAACCCAATATATATGAATTAGTCCAATAGGGAGAGTGGAGTATCTACATTGAGAACCAATGTTGAAATACAACACGCCTGATCCTTCTTTTCCTTGACATCATTTGTCAGGAGAGTCAGGAAATTCTCCAAATGCTCATTAGATGGTCAACTGGTCTTGTCAAAATTCCCTCTATGGGATCTATGAGCCCGGGCTCTTGATTACCTATACTGGCCTGATCAAGACCAAGGGCCTCCATCTGGCAACATGTTCACTCCTAAACACAAGGTTTCTAGGGCATAATACCAACGTATTTTTTTGTTGTTGTTGTTGTTTTTGTAGATTGTGAGCCCCATATAGTGATCACAATGTACTTTTTTTTTTTTGTCCCTATCAGTATGTCTTTTTTTTGTAGAATGGGAGGAAATCCACGCAAACACGGGGAGAGCATACAAACTCCTTGCAGATGTTGTTCCTGGCAGAATTCGAACCCAGGACTCCAGCACTGGATACCCTTTTTTTTTTTTTTTTACTAACACGTAGGAATAGCCTTAAGAAAGGCTTTTCTTCTCATAACTTTAGATGTCTTCTCCACACCACCGGTCTTTGGTATGTAAATGAGTTCTCTCACAGCACTGGGGGCGGGCCCCAGCGCTCAAACAGACCTGGGGCTCCCCCAATGATGTGAGAGAAATCCCCAGCGACGCCTCCATCTTCTTCTGGAACGTCTTCTTCTGTCCTGGGTTTCAATCTTCTAGGCCTCGGGTAGAGCCGACTGCGCATGCCCGGGCCACAAGAAACTGGCCACTTACACAGTAAGCTGGTGTAAGCAGCCATATTCTTGTGGCCCGGGCATGCACAGTCAGCTCTGCCCAAATCCTGAGGCCTAATAGATCGAAATCCAGAACGGAAGAAGACACAGGGAGAGGGCGTTCCAGAAGAAGATAGAAGTGTCGCTGGAGAGTTCTCTCGCAGCATTGGGGACGCTCCCGATGCTGTTTGAGCACTGGGGCCCGCCCCCAGTGCTGCAAGAAAACGTATTTGCATACCGAAGAAAACTGGGATTTCTCCCCAACGGTGGTGCAGAGAAGACATGTAAAGGTAGGAGAAGAATAGACTTTCTTAAGGCTATACCGACGTGTTGGGGAGTAAAAAAAAGGGTATCCAATGATAGGATCCCTTTAAAGTGGGGATACAGCCACCCAAAAAATTTAGTAGGTGTTAGATGAAGCCTTGTTTGGCTGATAGCTATTCCTCCCGACCCTCCACATATGTGCACACTTGACTCGGACAACTGTGCACCTGGTCTGAATGGCGAAAAGGGAGCAAGACACTGCCAGACTCCTCTGTTCATGGCTTATTTTCTGGGGAGAACATTACAAAATTCCACTTCTTAAACTTCCTTTGCTTTGAGATTTGCGCAAAGTCCGGAGGCCTCCCATACACATTAGCTGGTCAGCCAGTCCTGTCAGGGTCGGTGTTTTCAGTCTACATTAAACTTTTGCCTATGGGCACACTAAGACCAATCTGTAATGTGTCCCTTCTTTACATAAGCCTACTAGTAGTCACATGGGCTTCTCCTAGTGGTCACATGGGCTTCTTATAATCCACATACCCTAGCAGGACCCACCATGCTAAATACGCAGGTGAAATCTTCCTTCCGGCAGCAGGAGACTTCTTATTTTTGTTGGCTACCATATTTTTTTTTTTATTTTTTTTTAAGCTAGTGGAAAATAAAGCGTCTGTCTCCCATTGAAATTAATTTTTGCAGCCAATTCTGCCACAAAAATTCTGCTCGTGAATCTGCCCTTAGTGTCCCTAACTTATATAGTTGGTGCGTGGTCTTGAAGTCAGTGGAATTATTTTATTTTTGACTTGTTTCTAGCCGACTGCAAAAATGTCCATTGTATTTATGCACAGATAGAATATATTTCATTGATATTATATTATATATTATTATTATTATTATTATTATTATTATTATTATTATTATAATAATCCTGTATCCTACTAATATTATAAAGGTGAAAGTTTGTGTGTTTGGATGTTTGTTCCTCAATCACACCTACATGGGCGAACGGATTTGTCTGAAAATGCGCACATACATACCTTGGGTCCCGGATTGAACGATAGGCTACATGGAATTCCCGTACACCACCGCAATTCACTCCCGTGCCCGATGCTTCTCACGGTTCAATTCGCTGTAGGACCTGGGATGACGTCATCCCAGCCCTTTCAGCAGCTCACCTGTTTGGGTATCGCTTCTCTATGTGGGCGGAGTTATTGTCCGGCCACCGGCCACACCAACATGGCGTCTCTGAGAGGTCCGGAGCGTCCTGCACAAGGGCCTCTACTCTGGGGCAGCGACAAGTCCATACACTGCCCCACCTGTGTGGCCTCATCATGGGACCGCAGTACTCTGCCGCGGCCGGACAGGGGTTCACCTGCGTCGCGCTCTGGAATGCTGGTTTGGCCAGCTGTCCTGCAGCATCTGCCATCTCTGGACACTACAAGTCGGAACATCGGTGCACAGGAAGCCCAGGGTGTGGTGAGGACGGGGTACGGAGTAGGTAACACGGGAGAAGGGGGCATGGGGTTAGGGGGATAAGGGGGCACGTTCCTGGGGGGCAAAGGGAAACGGGGTAGGAGGAAGGAGTGACCACATAGGGGTGGCAGGCGCCAGGAGGGAGAGGAGGTAAACCGCACCTGCGGCCCGCAGGGTGGGCGCCGAGGCTCCATGGACCCACAGGTGTAGGAAGGGCCCGCTGCGGACACAAGGCAAAGGAACAAGCCTGCGCACCGCTCCAGGTGGGTCCCGCAGGGGGTTGGGGTTCCGCAGACGATGTCGCGGGTAAAAGCTAGTAATAATAATAATAATAATAATAATAATAATAATAATAATTGCAAATGCAAACACTGCAATTCTAAACTTCCAAAATAACTTGCTCACTGCATTACCATCACCAATGATAGCTTCACATTTATCAGCTAAATACCAAATTGTATCCAAAAATTTAATAAAACTATGTAAAATTACCAAATTTATATATAAAAATATATAATTATTACTATAAAAAAAATTAGAGTAATGAGAAAATGTCAACACAAATTATACTAAAATATGTTTAATTTGCAGACAATCCTCGCCGGATAGATAGGTGTAATTATTAGTTGGTACAAGAACTTCTTTATGGCCCTGACCTCCTTTTTTTCTTTATTTACGGTAACACTCACCCATTTGCCAAGGCCAATATTTGCCAGGTCTGGGGAAGGGTAGGGTGACATTACAGGAGACACTCGCTGTCTTCATTCACTCGCTATCTATTTGTTCAATCAACAACCGTTTTCGTAATTTGGGGTTTAATGTCCTTTTTAATTTACGAAATAAAATATATATATATTTTTTTTATGATTTATGCTTTTTGGACAAAGTCAGGCTTTCTAGTGAATTTTCTGAATAGATCATGTTAATTATGTAAAAATATAAAATAAAGAAATAATTTATAGTTTTATAGGATTTATTATATATATTTTTATATACATACGTAGATTTCCATCTTCACTTCTATTCATGTTATTTTTTCAAAAACAACAAAAAATTCTTAGCTGTTACAAGCGGGGGCTGGGGGGTCGGGGCCGGAAAAAAGTTACTGACTTGGGCTTCAAAATAAAAGGATTCATTATTTTCTGCAATTATTAATATTGTAGAATTATTAGATGTCTAGCTTGTTATATAATATTGCATACCTCCCAACCGTCCCGATTTCCACAGGACAGTCTCGATTTGGGTGACATGTCCCGCGGTCCCGGTTGGAGGGAGGTATGTCCCGATTTCAACTCAGATCTGCGTCCAGAGGACGCAGATCTGAGTTGAACACATATGCGGCTGAAGCAAGGAGCTGACACAGGTCAGCTCCTCGCTTCGCCGCTGCCCGCCTCTCTCCCTGACACATGCGGCTGAAGCTGCTCGCGTGCTCGCTTCGCCGCTGCGTCTCTCTCTCTCGCTGAGACATGCGGCTGAAGCGAGGAGCTGACCTGTGTCAGCTCCTCGCTTCACCGCTGCCGCCGGCTCCTGGCTTGTAGACGCGATGTACAAACCAGGAGCCGGCGGCAGCGGCGAAGCGAGGAGCTGACACCTGTGTCAGCTCCTTCCTTCAGCCGCATGTGTCAGCGAGAGAGGCGGGCAGAGAGCGGCGAGGGAGCGGAGGAGAAGGTAAGTTTAATGTGGAGGTGGAACGTGAATCTGGGGGCAGATGAAGGAGAGGACGGCATGACACTGGGGGCAGAGATGGAGACGACGGCATGACACTGGGGGCAGAGATGGGGGACATGAATCTGGGGGCAGAGATGGAGGGACATGAATCTGGGGGCAGAGATGTGGGGACATGAATCTGGGGGCAGATATGGAGATTACATGAATCTGGGGGCAGAGATGGAGTGGACATGAAACTGGGGGCAGAGATGTGGGGACATGAATCTGGGGGCAGAGATGGAGGGACATGAATCTGGGGTCAGAGATGGAGGGACATGAATCTGGGGGTAGAGATGGGGGACATGAATCTGGGAACAGAGATGTGGGGACATGAATCTGGGGGCAGAGATGGAGAGGACATGAATCTGAGGGCAGAGATGGGGGACATGAATCTGGGGGCAGAGATGGGGGACATGAATCTGGGGGCAGAGATGGAGAGGACATGAAACTGGGGGCAGATGAAGGGTGTATATGAAACTGGGGGAGAGATAGAGGGGGGACATATAATTTACGGGTGACTGTAGGAGGATTATACTGTGTGCGGGCACATGAAAAATTAACGAGTGGGTGGAGTCAACACAAAAGTGGGCAGGGCTAAATTTGCTGTCCCTCTTTCAGTTCTTCAAAAGTTGGGAGGTATGAATATTGTATTATACTTTTAAAGGAATCGATCACTAAATTTTTCTTGAATTACTTCAGGCTGGCCATGGCTTTTGAAGGTTTGGATGTGTGTGTGTTTAGAGGTTTGTTAATCATGCCAAAATGGCTGAACGGATTTGGATGAAATTTGGCACATAGATAGTTTGTAACCTCGATTAGGCTACTTTTTATCCCGGTAAATGACATGGTTTCACAACTGTTATGAATTTATGTTCACATACTATATTACACTGCTCCTGCAGCAGGAAAAATCAGCTAATCTGCAGCTTCCTGATAAAGCCAGGCCTGTTATCTCTATGTAAACACACAAATACCCCAAGTCCATTGTGTACAAGCATCTGCATATTATCTGATCTGCATAAAAGTTCTGTGTCCTCTAGGAAGCTTGCTAAGACACTGGGATGGAAAAACCCATTTAATCCAAATTGGCAGTTTCCCAATTTTAAACATGCCAGGAAAAAAGAAAATGTAATTTATTGCAAAATTTGAAAAAAACTAGAGCTATGACGGAGCCAGAAGTCACAGAGTTCTCCTGAAGTGGAGCTCAGGAGGATTGAGCAAGCTAGGCGTCAAGCGGCTCTTAGAGCAGCCGAAACACCGATGCAGGCAGATCATCAACCTCAACAACACACTCGTTATATGGCGTCCCAGCGAGCTGCTGAGATACCAGAACAATCACAGGCATAGTGCGAGGAACAAGTTCAGCAGCAGGCCAACTTGAGAGCTGCCAAAACGCAGGACTTGGCGGATCATCGACGCCAACAACACGCTCATTAGATGGAGTCCCAGTGAGCTGCTGAGATACCCGAACAATCACAGGCAGAGCGCAAGGAACATGTTCAGCAGCAGGACAGCTTGAGAGCTGCCGAAACGCTGGAGAAGGCAAACCATTGACTGAATTTAGGCGGATCATCGACGCCAACAACACGCAGACTAAGTCGCAGACATCGGCTAGTATATATATATTTTAATATTTCACATTGAACACACAGTCTGATCTGCTGGCAACATATTATAAAAAAAGCTGCACTGAGCAAAGCAAAAAATTTGCTACATATTGATTAAAATACAATTTTTCCTATAGATAGGAATCCAGTGGGTGGTCCTAAACAGTGACTCTATATGTAAACTTCTACAGGTAAAACTGCCAATCATTAAGTGAGACCGCCCACTGGACACCGAAACATAGAAATAACAATCAATCAGCTGCAAGTTATACTGATTTTTTTCCAATAAATGACTAGCTCTGCTTAGCTCCTCCTGCTCTATAAAATACGGCAGTCTGTAGATAAGATAGTATTCAAAGAAAAGAGAACGTAAATCCCATCAATATTTGGTGTGACCTTTGCCCTTTGGAGGAGGAGTCCTGGAAGTGATGATCCGGCCCCCGCAGATCCCTGATCTCATCATCATCCAGTCTGTCTGGGATGACATGAAGCGACAGACGGACTGGAGCAAACAACATCCATGGAAGATCTGTTCTTGGATCTCCAAGATGGCGGCGGGAACAACCTCCCTGAAAAGTTCTGCCAAAAACTGCAAGTACCGAGAAGAACTGATGGAAGGCAAAGGTCACATATAGAAGGAATTTATATTTCATTTTGTCAATTATTAACCCTTCTATTTCTGAAACGTTCTTTGCTGAATTTTTTCTCACACTTGGCTAAAAGTACATTGCCCAGTGTATACATTTAATGTAAATCCTCACCGTATGGAACTCTATAGGCATATAATATAGTAGCATATATAGTCCACACTGTAAAAAATATATATTCGTATTCAGGATTTTAAAAAATACACACAAAAAAAATACAGAATTTAGAATTTAAAAATACAATAAAAAAATACAGAATTAATTCAGAATTAAAAAAATACAATTTTTTTTTACAGAATTCTGAATTAAAAAATACAATAAAAATACAGAATTAATTCCGAATTAAAAAATACCAAAAAAATTACAGAATTCTGAATACAATAAAAAATACAAAACTAATTAATTCAGAATTTCAAAAATACAATAAAATATACAATTTAAAAAAAAGTATAAAAAAAACTGGCTATAATTTAAGCACTATATAAAAACATCCCACAATTTAATGAGGCTAGAAAATTCCTAATAGACCCCAGAATCAGATCCCACTTCACAGAAGAAGCAAAAGAAAAAAATAAAAAAAATATAAAAATCTTTAAGAATTTGGATAGAAAATTCTTGATCCAGAAAATCAAATAAGCATTCAGCCCATCACTCCGAGGTGATTTAAGAGATGTCAAAGACAGGCAAGGCGAGCGGGTAATACACCCTATATACTATACATTTTAATAATGCATAATCCCGGCACAAGCTCTTTAAGGTTTGCGTCCTCCATAAACCTATCTGAAAGCTGAAAATATGCGATAGAGGTGCAATAGACTTTTTCTTAACAAACCTATCAGATTTTTTCATGTAATGCTTTTCAAAGGCTTAAACTAAAACCGAGTGTAGAGAAAATTACCTTTTACAGTATGACTCCTAAGTGAAAAAAAAATTTAGATTTTTTTTTATTTTATTTTTTTTAAGGCGAACTGCATGGTGAATTTCTATCGTCTTTACTGTATCTTGGCATAGGATGAAAGAAACGTAGAAGCAGGAGTGCAGTTAACATTCCGCAGCATTCTTCCTGCTCAGATTTATTTCCTTACTTGCTGGAGCAAAAGCAACATAAAAAGGAACAAGTAAAATAAAGACCGCTAGTTAAAAAATAAAAAAAATAAAAAAAATATATATATGTTCTATATTTTATTTTGGAGGGAGTTTGTCTACTTCGAATGGTAACTAAAAATAAAACGGCAATCGAAAAATAAAAAAAAATAAAAAAAATCCTCGGGCTGGTGGGCCGAAAGAATGTAGGAGGATCCCGGCTTAAAGGAATGTTCTGTTTTTGGCAGACATCTGTTTCATCGGTAGATTTGTAGATCATTTGTTAGCGGTGCAGAAATAATAAGCTACACAGGAGAAATAAATTGAGGGTTAGTACTCCCGAGGAGATTCTTAAGCCATGAGCCACGCTGAATGCCATGGACGGAAACCGCAGGCAAATGGGTCAGCAGAAAAAAAACGAAAATTGGATTGGTTTCAATGATGTGGTAGCCGAACTGTTTGTCTGAAATCGCATGGTTAATTTATTCCACCTGATTCCTGATGCTGAACTCATTCCTCGCACTGTGTCTGTGATTGTTACGGCATCTCAGCAGCTCACTGGGACGCGATATAATGAACGTGTTGTTGGTGTTGATAATCCGCCTGCTCTGGCATTTCGGAAGAAGTCAAGCTGGCCTGCTGCTGAACTCGTTACTCGCACTGTGCCTGTGATTGTTACGGCATCTCAGCAGCTCACTGGGACGCCATATAATGAACGTGTTGTTAGTGTTGATAATCCGCCTGCTCTGGCGTTTCGGCAGCAGTCAAGCTGGCTTGCTGCTATACTCGTTCCTCGTGCTGTGCCCGTGATTGTTCTGTCATCTCAGCAGCTCGCTGAGACGCCATATAATGAGCGCGTTGTTGGTATTGATAATAAGCCTGCTCCGGTGTTTCGGCAGCTGTCAATCTGGCCTGCTGCTGAACTCATTCCTCGCGCTGTGCCCGTGATTTTTCTGGCATCTCAGCAGCTCACTGGGATGCCATATAATGAACATGTTGTTGGCGCCGATGATCCCCATCAGCTCTGCTTCAGGAGAACTCTGACTTCTGGCTACCTTCATATCTGTCGTTGTTTTAGAATTTTGCAACAAATTAGATTTTCTTTTTCCCGACATGTTTAAAATTGGCAAACTGCAAATGTGGTTCAAAGGTGTTTTCCCATCCAGTGTGTCAGCATGTTGCCTGGAGCTGATCAGATAATATGCAGAGGCTTGTACACAATGGACTGTGTGTTTACAGATAACAGACCTGGCTTTATCAGAAGCTGAGATAAGGCTGCTGCCAAGAGCAGTATAATATAGTATGTGAACATAAATTCATAACAGTCATGAAGCCATGTCATTTACCGGGATAAAAAGTATCCTATGTGTTAATCGAGGTTACAGACTATCTATTTGCCAAATTTCATTCAAATCCATCCAAACTTTCACATGTATAATATTTATAATATAATATTAGTAGGAGTAGGATAGGATACGATAGGATAGGATTTTTGAAAAATTTTCAACTTGTCCCTCTATACGGAGTGTGACTTAAAGGGGTGTTCCAGGGTCAAAAGTATTTTGTATACTGATGACCTATCCAAAGGAAAGCCCATCAGTATCTTACAAGAGGGTAGCCAACACTTCTGGGCACCAGAAGCTACTGTGGCAGATGGGGCTGGAAGCAATTCTGCTCCCATTTGAGTAAGCGGTGCACAGTTGCTGTACCCTGGGCCACCAGTGTTGAGTAGACATGGCTGTAACCCGGCACCTTTTACTTGTTGCTACTTGAGTAGTAGATTCCAGCACCCAAAGGCTGCTCAAATAGCAGATTGGTGCGGGGTTCCGGTATACGAATGGCCCATCTGGTGGCAAGTCAACAGACCAAAAAACCCTTCAAGATTCAACACTGTATGCTAAAAAAAAAAAAAATGCAACAAAATTTGGAGCATTTTTTTTGTGTAGAAAACTAAGTGAACTAAGATGTGGTGTAACCTTAGAGAACACAGTTTCTAAATGTAGCAGATTTATCATCCAGCACCAAGTACTGTGATAAATCTGGTGTAGTTTACAGCTTGCACTGTTAGGCTAAGGCTCCACCTAAGAGGCCACAGAAAAAAAAAGCATTGTGGAAAAAATCTACCAGGCCCTGGACCATGAGGGGGCCCCAAAGGCCTCTCGACAACATAAGAGGACAATATTATACATAGCACATGGTAAGAGCACATTGTGCCACTAATTCTGGTCATACCCCATTATTTTCTATAGTGGGAAAACTTCTTTAACTGTAATGTCACAATTTTATTTTATTTTTTAAAAACTAAATTTTTACGTTGCACATATTTTTTTAAAGAAATTTTGGTTATTTTTAATTTTCCATGTCACCATTTATATTTACAACAAAACTAACTCCTGCAATTTCCTCTCTGGCCACTAAACCTACCAATAGACTGAGACGTGTCAATTCTGTAGGGTTTTCTTTGCAACAGTCACCTCCTTTACATCACGGACAGGAATACGGGAGAGGATAACACCACTGTGCCATCATTATAACCATTACTGACAGTAGATATTACAACTTATCTCCTCCCCTTTCTGGCACGGAGCATGCCTAGAAAACTCTCCCATAGACGTCAATGAGTTGGCTCCAGACTATTGCTGCCTATGGCCATGACTGTGGTATAAAGCCTCCCATGAGGCGGTGCTATGCCAGGGCCCCGGGAAGGGTGGCATTTTTGCTGACCTAAGCCAGTCCAGGACAAGCTGTCCTGGACTGGCTTAGGGTCACCGTCACTGAGCGGAAACCCAATGAACCCCATCAGAGTGGCCACTGGTTTCCATCATGTAGCAGATCCGGAAGAATCGATCTTCTGACTGTGGCCATCTCAATCAGTAATCGTTTACGTCAAATGGATCTCGTAACTCATTTGCAACTTTTTGCATTCTCTTTAGATTTTTGGAAGATTGCCCCCAGATTTTTCTGTACGTTCCAACCGGTCTTAACTAAAACGGGGGGGGAGCCATTCACAAAATCTCTCCATTACCTTCGCCGCGAGCCGGCGCACAATAACCGCGCTCACATTTTACCTGTGAGAATCAAAAAGCAAACACAAAAAGT
Organism: Leptodactylus fuscus; assembly: GCF_031893055.1. Classification (NCBI taxonomy): domain Eukaryota; kingdom Metazoa; phylum Chordata; class Amphibia; order Anura; family Leptodactylidae; genus Leptodactylus; species Leptodactylus fuscus. The sequence continues at coordinate 211,316,436 of NC_134268.1, read as the reverse complement.
TGTGCTCGGAATTTAGCACAAAAACACATCTTTGTTGTTGCTGTTTACATCTGGTGGAGCAGATGAATAGCAGGAGATAAAAGACTCCGGGAACAGAAAGAACCGCTAAGTTAGAAAGAAAAAAAGTATTCTTCAACAACAAACATTTTCTGGCCGAGATTTTGCTAAAGCGAATTTGTAAACAAGATTTTTTATTTTTCCTACTAGTTTCACAGTTTCCTCTAATCCAAACAGTGACAAGGGAGCAGAAAGCAGATTCCCCTGTAAATGCCGGAACGTTCCTGCATTATATAGTAAGCACTGAATACATTGGCTAGGGTAATAACACTGGAACGGAAAATCGCTAAACATAGTCAAAGAGCAGAAACAAAAATAGAAATTTTTTTTTGTAAAAATAAGAAAAGAAAGTTAAAAAAAACAAAAAAGATAGGACACTAATATCAGATCTGACCCCATGCGCCCCTATCGATTTACAGTTCTCTCAACAGAGAATGGAGCAGGAAGCAGATAGTGCCGTTCTCTGTGTGGTGGCAGAACAGAGTCACTGCAACTCAGGCTACATTTCAGTGAATGCTGCAGTACCTTGTCTGGCCACTACACAGAGAACAGCGCTGTCTGCTCCATTATCTGTGTATCAGCTGCTGAGAACTGATGATTGATGGGGGTGCCAAGTGCCAGACTCTCACCAATCTGATGTTGATGATCTAGCCTTAAGATAGGTCATCAATATTTTTAGCCAGAAAACCTCTTTAGTTGATGATTTTTTTGGATAGGTCATCAGGAGTCAAACACCCGGAACCCGCACGGATCAGCAGTTTGGAGTGATAGTAGAGCTCTCTGAGCACCATTTCTGCTTCACAGGTCATCGGTTACATGACCTGTTTGCCACTCTGTGCCATTCAAGTGAATGGATGAGCTGCAATACCAAGAACAACCACTATACAATGTATGGCGCTGTGCTGGGTTAGTATTATATAGGCTGCACAACTAACGTAAATGCTGCACCCTCTTCAAACAGATAGATAGATATGAGATAGATAGATAGATAGATAGATAGATAGGAAATAGATAGATAGGAGATAGATAGATAGATAGATAGATGATAGATAGATAGATAGATAGATAGATAGATAGATAGATAGATAGAATTATAGATAGATAGACAGACAGACAGACAGACAGACAGACAGACAGACAGACAGATAGATAGATAGATAGATAGATAGGAAATAGATAGATAGGAGATAGATAGATAGATAGATAGATGATAGATAGATAGATAGATAGATAGATAGATAGATAGATAGATAGATAGATAGATAGATAGATAGATAGATAGAATTATAGATAGATAGACAGACAGACAGACAGACAGACAGACAGACAGACAGATAGATAGATAGATAGATAGATAGATCGATACATAGATAGAATTATAGATAGATAAATAGACAGATAGATAGATAGATAGATAGATAGATAGATAGGAGATAGATAGATAGATAGATAGATAGGAGATAGATAGATAGATAGATAGATAGATAGATAGATAGATAGGAGATAGATAGATAGATAGATAGATAGATAGGAGATAAATAGATAGAATTATAGATATATAAATAGACAGATAGATAGATAGATAGATAGATAGATGATAGATAGATAGATAGATAGATAGATAGATAGGAGATACATAGATAGATAGATAGATAGATAGATAGATAGATAGATAGATGATAGATAGATAGATAGATAGATAGATAGATAGATAGATAGGAGATACATAGATAGATAGATAGATAGATAGATAGATAGGAGATACATAGATAGAATTATAGATAGATAGCTAGATAGATAGATAGATAGATAGATGATAGATAGATAGATAGATAGATAGATAGATAGGAGATACATAGATAGATAGATAGATAGATAGATAGATAGATAGATAGATAGGAGATACATAGATAGAATTATAGATAAATAGATAGATAGATAGATAGATAGATAGATAGATAGATAGATAGATAGATGATGATAGATAGATAGATAGATAGAATTATAGATAAATAGATAGATGATAGATAGATAGATAGATAGATAGATAGATAGATGATGATAGATAGATAGATAGATAGATAGATAGATAGATAGATAGATGATGATAGATAGATAGATAGATAGATAGATAGATAGATAGATAGATAGATAGGAGATACATAGATAGATAGATAGATAGATAGATAGATAGATAGATAGATAGGAGATAGATAGATAGATAGATAGATAGATAGATGATAGATAGACAGACAGATAGATAGGTGATAGATAGATAGATAGATAGATAATGATCGGCCATGCAGATGAGCTGCAATACCACTCACAACCTGTAGATAGGGGTGGCACTGTTTTCCCAATCATTTTCACGTGTCGCTAACTTTAATTACCGCGTTCCAGATTTCACATATAATATTCATACACCTAAGCAAATAGGGAAGGAAAAACAGGACTACAATACAACATCCCAAAATCTGATATGAATGTATGTTATATTCTCTTCCACAGTCAATATTTGGGCCTGAAATATTTTTGTTTTTTACGGTTTTAAACTTTTTTTTTTTTCTTTCTTTTTGTTTCTCTATTTTCGAGCTGCGATATTTTGGGAATGTAGGATTTCTAGACGGTCTGGAATACGTACCAATTCGGAGGTGATTTACCCCAAATTGTCATTTGTTTTTCCTTCCCTATTTGCTTAGGTGTATGAATATTATATGTGAAATCTGGAACGCGGTAATTAAAGTTAGCGACACGTGAAAATTCCTCGCCTTTCTTCTACCTCTGCATCGACATAAACATAAAACAAACACAGCTGGTATCTTTTGTATGAGCGCGCCCGTCTGTTTGGTCGCTGAAGGATTTAGCTGGACAAACATCACAAAGACGATGGCTGATTGCATTGAATTGCTAATCAAATATTCGGCGGCGCGAGGGCAGCCGAAGATCAATTATTGTGAGATTTGAATAATTTAATGGGGAAGTCTGTATTTGGCTATATGATGTTTCTGAATTAAATCATTAGGGATTAGATATGGGGGGAAGGTGGGGAGGGGGGCGCTCTGCTCGCCCCTATTAACTCACGCTACATTAAATATACAATAACTAACCGCAAAACCGCACCTTAAGGGGTTAAAGAAACGAGATGAGCATCCAAAATCTGGGCGCTGCCGTTTACATTCGGCTAATAATGCCAATCTGGCGCCGGGATTATCGCTGGCAACGGATAAACAAATATTTTGTTAAAAAAAAAAAAAAAAGACTTAAATTGAATTATCCTGCAAATAACGCTTTCAACCGGATTACAGATAAAAGAGCGCCTCCCTAGTCGACAGGTTGTGAGTGGTATTACAGCTCAGCCCTATAGGGTTATATGATAGAGGAGAGAAGCTGAGCTCTGTGATATATAGGGTTATATGATAGAAGAGAGAAGCTGAGCTCTGTGATATATAGGGTTATATGATAGAAGAGAGAAGCTGAGCTCTGTGATATATAGGTTATATGATAGAGGAGAGAAGCTGAGCTCTGTGATATATAGGTTATATGATAGAGGAGAGAAGCTGAGCTCTGTGATATATAGGGTTATATGATAGAGGAGAGAAGCTGAGCTCTGTGATATATAGGGTTATGTGATTTTAAGCAAGATTTTTGAATTAGAAAAGAAAATCCCAATATGACTCTTATACAGTGATTGTTCTTATTACCCCACTTTCAAAGAAGGTATTTCCAATAATACAAACAAGAAGGCAGACCATAGTAGGTCATCCAATAATACGACCTTGTACATGTACCTCAGTAGAACCTTCTGATAACATAACCCACGAGTCATACTTCAGTAGGTTCTTTCAATAAGACAACCCTGAACATAAACCTTGCTGAGGCACTGGCTTCCTATTTACATCATGGAAGACAGATTTGCATATTCTTCCCATGATCCCTCACAGTGGAGCGCATATGGCTTAATAAGACTCCACACACCTACATGGTGGTCTCTCCCTAAGGACTGACGATATCCCCATAAACCTTACAATAATACAACCGAGGACTTATCCCTCAGTAGATTCTTCTGAGAATACAACCCTGAACACAAACCTCAGGAGGTCCATTCAATAATACAACCTTGGACTTCTGCCTCAATGGATCCACCAATAGTAACAATATTGTTCCAACAGACCGATAGCCAACACTTCATGGCCTAGCAATTCGGCCCCCCCCCCTTATCATAGACATTGGTTAGATCCCAGAACACGCTCACGACCTGTCTACTTCTGGAGATCTTTCCATGTATAATCTGGAGGTTTTTCTCCAGGCAGTAGAAGAATTCCTTGGTTGCCTAATTATTTTCCATCGGATTCTATTTCATCGGTGCTCGCACTCTTGATGTAAATTGTTTAAGGTGATCCTTGGTTTCCTCACACTACAGGTCTAGTCCCGGTTTCCCCTATCGGACCCCTCCCCCACCCCACTGCCCCTTCTAGGGGCTACTTTTGTAGTCTTCCTCATTTTCAGTTGCTCCATATAAGTTTTTAAGATGTTTGTCTCCAAATTGATAAAGCAGAGGCAAGCAGTTAATACACAGTCCCAAGACGCTCCACTGATTAAAGTATTTCCCTATGTAAAAGCAAAAAGCATCTTAATTATCTGAAGAAAACTCCGAGGTTCATGCAGCTCAAGCTAATGAAGTGATACATTATGAAGCTTTGTTATGCAATATTCATGATGGATATGCCAAGTTTATACCAGGCTCAACACACAGCCTCTCCCTGAATTCACAAATATTTTATTACCGTCAACACTTTAGGGTGCTTGGTGGTCTCCAGTGCACTGCCCCCTAGTGCTGGAAGGGGTAATGGAATTCTGTACTTGTGACGCAAAGTCAATAGTATTAAAGAGGAACGCCACCCCAACAGTAGCACTCGGCATAGTATCCTTAAATCTGCCCCTATCTCATATTATATTACTATAGGAGCAGGGTATGGGTGGTTGGAGATGACAGAAGACAATGAATTGCTCGTAGCGTCCCATGGCACAGCATGCTCTATACAGTCACTGAACCGGGTGGGGTGGCAGCAAGATGTCGGCCTTCCAATAATACAACACTCTACCCCTGTGGCATTGGGGTAGAGATAGAACAAGTTTCCTTATGTTATTAAAGAGCCGGTGTGTAGTGTAATATTACTGAATAACTTACGGATAGCTTTATTCTGAAGTTATGTGCTCCCCTCTGGAGCACCAACCTCATTTATGTCTGTGCGAACAGGAGATTAAACTCACAATGTCTCAATCTGACTCTCAGTTTGATTTCCCATCAGCATGGTGGCTCAGTGGTTAGCACCGTTGCCTTGCAACTGGGATCGGATCCGATTTTCTGCATGGAGATTGTATATTTCGGTTTGTGTGGATTTCCTCCGGGTACTCTGGTTTCCTCCCACATGGCATGAGTATACTGATTTGATTGGCTTCCTATACACAACTGTTATGTGGGTGTTGCGGATGCGCTCCTATAGAACAGCCACTGACTCCGCAACTCTTACAGCACTTTGTACAGTCCTTTGTGTAAAGACATTAATGCTCCGGAAGGGAGCACATAACTTTACAATAAAGCTGGGACACGCTTTGTATTGCAGTTCATCCTCACCTTATTTGAATGGGACTGAGCTGCTGTTGGTCTATGTAACCAGTCATTGGAACACTCAAGTTTTGGAAGCCCAAAGGCCCCCCCCCCCCCACCAAATAGGAAGACTGGTGGACCAAGCTACAAACACTACATTGGACGTCCAGTGCATTTACCTACTGAACCTGTCCTATATTTAACTATTTATGCACAGTGGGAAGAAAAACGTTGAGCAGCGATCTCTGAACGGTTATGGTCTCCAAAAGCAAAAAGGTCCGCGCCGATAGAGCCGCACCGCAAACATTTCATTACGTCCTCAAGTGCGCACTTTAAATAGAGAAGTCGGCGGAATCAGATCTTACGCCTCACACTGACAATGACACACATCATTTGTAGCTGTGCCGCGTCGTCCAACACTAAATCTGTGATAACCAGCTGGAGGAGGCTTTGAAACCCAGTGGAATCCATCTATCGCTGTACACACAGCCAGATCCGCAACACAGTTGTCAATAACCGGTAATGAGCACAAAATCCGTTAAGGAGAACACAGTAGGGGAAAGGATTCTGCAATTCTGGATGCGTTACATCTGTATTTTGCTCTTGTTTGAAGAACATGAGAACTGAATCCTGTTACCTAAACTCAAAGTCATTATGATGTGACGACGATGCCGCGGCTTCCATCCCGGTAGATGTAGGCACTTGCTTCAGCAGTCAGCCGCGTCAATTACCGGTCATTTTCCATTCTGATACCAGCAGCGACTAATCTGACTACGGGGCGAAGAGGAGACGCATTGTTTTCGACATCATTGAACGACATAATTAAGAACAAGTCAACAAGTGAGAGGTGCCCGGGGAAGGAGGCTCTTAGAAATTGCTCCAGACAACTTTGCGGGGGCAGATCATCCTGTAACAATGTGTTATCTGTCAGATGTGTAATGTTGTCATCTCAACTTCATAAACTTTACATTTGTGCTGCTGCGGAAAAGGAAAAGTCATAGGAAGAATGTGCAGCTGGGTAAGGATACATGGCGGTGCACCGAGATTTCTTATGGGGCTGTAACCTAAGTCTCCTATGGAGGTGTCTATTGCACAATTTTGTCAATACTCTTGACATGAAATAACAATTCAGGAGCGTCTTTACTGAGATGGACTGTGGTTGTCTATCGTGGTGTGGACTATTGCAGTTCTTGTTGACTGTTATTGAATGATAGCAACCATGTTTAGGATTCGGTCACACAGCTACCATAGCATAAAACATAGTGTATAACACTGTCAGGGCTCCTAGGAACCTATCTATAAAACATAGTGTATAACACTGTCAGGGCTCCTAGGAACCGATCTATAATACATAGTGTAGAACACTGTCAGGGCTCCTAGGAACCTATCTATAATACATAGTGTATAACACTGTCAGGGCTCCTAGGAACCTATCTATAATACATAGTGTATAACACTGTCAGGGCTCCTAGGAACCTATCTATAAAACATAGTGTATAACACTGTCAGGGCTCCTAGGAACCTATCTATAAAACATAGTGTATAACACTGTCAGGGCTCCTAGGAACCTATCTATAAAACATAGTGTATAACACTGTCAGGGCTCCTAGGAACCAATCTATAAAACATAGTGTAGAACACTGTCAGGGCTCCTAGGAACCTATCTATAATACATAGTGTATAACACTGTCAGGGCTCCTAGGAACCTATCTATAATACATAGTGTATAACACTGTCAGGGCTCCTAGGAACCTATCTATAATACATAGTGTATAACACTGTCAGGGCTCCTAGGAACCTATCTATAATACATAGTGTATAACACTGTCAGGGCTCCTAGGACCTATCTATAATACATAATGTAGAACACTGTCAGGGCTCCTAGGGACCTATCTATAATACATAGTGTATAACACTGTCAGGGCTCCTAGGAACCTATCTATAATACATAGTGTATAACACTGTCAGTGCTCCTAGGGACCTATCTATAAAACATAGTGTATAACACTGTCAGGGCTCCTAGGAACCTATCTATAATACATAGTGTATAACACTGTCAGGGCTCCTAGGAACCTATCTATAATACATAATGTAGAACACTGCACCTCCTTGCGGTGTCTGGCACTCCCTCTCCGACACTTTAGTGATGTCTGTTGCCCTCCTGCGATATCATACCCCTGGGACACCACTGAGGCCTGAAATTGGGCATCCGTGGTGACATGTCTACGCAGAGTGTCATGACATCATGGTGCTTGGCGTGCCCATGTGACTGTTGGTAGCTCAGCTATGACCCCGGGTGCAGGATGTCATAGGAGGGGCACCAAAAAGAGGTAACGGAAGGTTAAAATCCGAACAATTTGGAATATTCGGGTAGAATCTGCTTCACCCTTCTCTATTTATGACCAGAATAAATAGAAACAGATAATGACCCACGTAGGATTCAGAGATGAAAGCAATACGGGTCGCCACTGACAACCAAGACAACAATACATTTGCACCACTATGTTCTTAGAAGATTGTAGAAGGAGACTTACTTGTTCCAAGCTTGTCGGAGATTCTTAGGGCCGTACTGTGTAAACCGGTCTGCAAAACATAAACAGGTCATGATGAAATATTTCATAAACCTCAGACCCAATTCAGAAAGTCTTGATATTTATATACTCGTAACATATTTTCTGAAGATTTTGACTTTTTGTCTCCAAAAATGAATAGATCTGGGAACATCAGGGATTATTCTACATGGGATTACAGTCACTAACGCAAGATGATAGGAAAGCAATGGTGGGTTGTTGAGTACTGTTGGGATCTATGTAATCTGGGCAATTATGGGAATGTCTTCACTAGGGTTGAGCGATCGGGATCGGCAAAGATCGGATGCCGATCGGCGATTGAGTAAATTTCACCATCGTGATCAGATTCTGATCCCGCCTAAAAAAGATCCGGAACGGAATTCCGATCCCGATTGCTCAACTTACCTGCACAGAACCGCTGCCGCTCCACATTGTTCTCGCTCCTCTTCTCTCTAATTCACATGCCTACAGAGTGCCGTGTGCACCCCCGCCTCACTAGGCTAGTGTTACAGATGCTTGGAGAAGGCGGGGCATGTGGCTTAGGAGAATGTGGGCGGGTACTGGGAGGGGAGACATGAATGATGCACTTCAATTTTTGGCCTCCATGCTGTGTAGTGAATAGGATCGTTTTTAAAATCTGATATTCAATCATTAAAAAATCCCATTGATTCGGATGTAAAATGATCGGAAACGATTCTGAAATCTCAAGATCGGCTCAACCCCAGTCTTCACCGACACCAAAGGCCGGTGAGTCACCGAACACTCAAAACGTCACATCCAGAAAGCTATTGTAAGGGGCACATAACATAGCTAGACTGGGGGAAGTCTGGACCACACAGCCAGACTGCCAATTTAGTGGGCGGCACTGCAAGATATACAGCTGGGTTGCGTTATTTATTTTAGCCCCTCCCCCCAATAACTTGGATGTAAATTTTAAGGTGACATTACTCAATCAACGTAAGCGCTCCCTACAGAAGGAAATGTGTACACGCCGCATGAAAAGAAACAACGGATTCCCACAACTTTGGTCGGGTAAACTTTGCGGCTCCTCCATTAGCTGCTTTTACAATGTCAGGACATCAGTTCAAAATGGCCCAATTAATTTACACCTCCAGGTGCAGAACAAGTCAAACAGCGGGAGATGAAGACGCCGCCGATAACACAGACATTAACAATAATACCCGCGTCCTTCCCTTCATTCATTATTGCACAAGGTTTGCAAACATTCAATTAGAAGAAGAAATGTCTGTTCCTGTGTGTTCTGCAAGGACACGGCCACTTCACCAACCAAATACAAATGCGGGCGTTAGATTTAATGGCATTTTTTTGTATGCTTTTTTATTAACCCATAAAAGACACGGCCCCTGTTGGGCACCAAGTGCGGTGTTATTTTTATTTTCTTTTTTTCATTGTTGCATTTCGATAGCCATAACTTTTTATATTTCTTATTTTTGGTGGGATTACTTGTAGTTTTCATTGGCACTCATTTATTGTATGTACAACTAAGGTCTCATGTACACAACTGTGTGTATTGTCGGTGGTTTACACGGCTAGGCCTGTGATGGGGCCTTGAGCCTGGGGCAAAACACAATTCCTGAAGAATTGAAGGGTCCGTCAGTAACCATCAAGCAGAAGAATGGAAAAGCCGTGTTCACCCAAGGTGTCCAAGAAGAACGGCTTTAATTCAACTGACACATTTTCACCATGTTTTGGGGAAACCAGCCCCCTTTATCAAGTGTATAATATAGAGCTCCAAAAGAAGTTCCGTTTTGCAAACCTGATAAAGGCGACTGCTTCCCCCGAAATGCATTGTATGCAAAGTCAAATAAAGCCCTTCTTCTTCTTCTTCTTCTTCTTCTTGGAAGACTTGGGTAAGCAAGATTCTTCCATTTTTCTATCTGATGGTTACTGACGGACCCATCAACTCTTGACCCCCCGTGTTCCTGCACCTTGGCGGAAAAAGGATCTTGCAGCTAACCCCACATGCAAGGCTCATATGGTTGTTGTAACTTCCAGGTGAGGGGACATCTAGATTTTAATTCTTTTGCACATTTTTTTACACTTCTACTTACAGTTACATTTCTTGTATGAAACGGTGTCACACTATGCGCCACCCGGTACTGTTTTTCTTTTGCCTAAGCGGGTAATATTCCTGTTCATTTTGCAGCCCAGGTAGTGAATGGGGCTGTGGAGCTGGGGATGCCATCCATGCTGTTCAGGGAAGGTTCACACTACCGTTATGCATTGTCTGTTGCTTTATGCTGTCACAGGATAAGAGCAATGGACATTAAATGACAGATACAAGCAGAGCCCCCTCACTTTTATCACTGTTCTGACTATAGAAAAAGTTATAAACATGCTGGAAAAAAGTAGTGATTGGGTTTTTTACATTATAGTCAGTGGAAACAGATACAGATGGAGGGGGCAGAGTCTGTGTCCGGTACCATTAATACTATTGTATTGTTAATCCTATGGTAGTGTGAACATACCGTTAGTGATTAACTTTCACTTAGATTTTTTGGGGGATAAGATAGGAACAAAAAAAAAACTACCTGCCAATTCTCCCTGAACATGTAGGAGACACCAGAAATAAGGGGGCAATGAAAACTACAAGTAATCCCACATAAAACAAGAAATCTAAAAAGTTACAGCTCTCGAAAAGCAACAATATAGTACAAAAAAAATGTAACATTCTTAAAAAACACAAAAACACAGAAAAATACTTTGGGTAGAGCGTATTCTCTCCGGCCTGGCAGAACGCTCTCACATGGGCCGGTATAATTCTATAACTGGCATGGTATTGGCTGGGCACATCACAAAAAGGGGCACGTCCGTCACATTTTCATACCGGCATCCCAAAAAGTGGGCATAACATGTTGCTAAAGGTGTGCGGTCTTAACCCAAAAAACATCCCGTGCACAATTTTCCAATATATTGCACGTAAGATCAAAGGGGCCATCAAAAAAGAGAACCAATCCAGCAAAAAACAAGCTATGATGGATATTGAAGCAATTGTGTCCTTAAGAGGTTACAGAACTTCTGCCTATAGGTAAGTACAAACAGGCCGATGTCTGAGCTGAAGATCAGATGGATCCAATGAGAAAAACATATAAAGGAAAGAGAAGCATGGCCATTGGTGGGGTCTACAGACCTCTCTCCAGTGTCTATGGGGGTGTTTACCCCACGTTCCTCCTGATTTTTGTAACTTTTTGACCATAGAAAGGCATGTAAAATATATAAACATATAAGATAATCAGCCCCGCTTTGTACGTCATCCCCGGCCCGCAGTACATGCGGTATTGTACGGATTTTGCCCTCCTTGGGCTGGATCCCGCACACCCTGTAGTGTTTTTAGGACTGTATAACCATAATTACAGGCAGATAGTCACATTGCTCATAATTGATGCAATGCTCAGCATGACAATTACGAAAATGTCAGAGCTCGCTCTCTGCAGGCAGCTGCCTGAGGCGACTCAACTCCAGACCCCGTCCTCAACACCAAAACATAATCTGGTCCCAGACGGAACAACATGCCCGGCAACAAGTGCGTCTTTGTGTTTCGCTGACCTAGCGATGGCATTTAAAGACAAAAACACCACAGATCCGCGCGAATAGAACATCTGGTCATATCGCTCATGGCGTGTCCCTTGTTTTCGACATTTCAAGGAGTTCTCTGACTTTTTGTGTTCTTGGAGCAGTCTGACTGATAAAGGTGGTCGGTGGTCAGTGGTGGTCTTGGGTCTGGTTTCTAAACCCCCCCGTGGTTGTGTTGTTGTCATATAGGTGTGCGATACCGTTACACTACTATTTAACTCTTTCCCATCCCATCATCATGTGGACTATGTATTCCTCCCATAATATGACCTAACATATATTGTCCACCTCTAAGAGATGGGATCGAAGAGAACTCCAACCCCAGACACTTCCAGTCCTCATAGATCATGACGTGTCCTTAGGATA